>NC_136905.1:80029567-80051981 GCF_949606895.1 Notothenia rossii | reverse complement strand
GGGGACAGTGCAAATCTCATCTCCCTGTTATGCATTATTTCAAGCGCCTGTGACTTTATAGTATACCGTTCAAGCTATCAAAGAGCCAATAAAAGCTATGCAATGTTAATCCAAAAGAAATCTGTGTAAATGATTCAAGTCAAGGCCACATCATAAATCAGTCCCTCTTGTCTGCTTCAAAGGTCCAGGAGCAAGGAGCTGGTGGGGGAGTGCTGGCTGCAAAGTGCCCGCGTGGCCAGGAAGGCGGGACATCACCAGACGGCCTTCAACGCTCTCCTGAACGCAGAGAACACACACCTGGCCGAGCTGGTGACCGAGAAGGCCAAGTGGCTTTGGTCCAAGGTATGAATAACTTTAAAGGTCACCTATTATTATTATTATTATTATTATTATTATTATTATTATGAAACATGTGTCCCCTCTGTGTAAAGAGATGATCAAGCAGTTTGTTGTCCAGCCTTATGTGAATAGTTATTCCATCTCCTTGTGTTAATACAAAGTGTCAGCACCTCTTGTGTAAAGCTGACTGTTTTTCACACCTTCTATCCCACTGAAACTCACACATAAATACACAAAATATCACTTATAAAACGTCTGCATTAATGTGTTGTCAGGGCGATGTACACGAGGCGCTGATCGTGCTGCAGAAAGGTGTGACCCAGTGTTTCCCTGACGACCAGCCGCTGACGGACCCCCGCAGCCTGCAGACTAAAAGCAGGGCCATGCTGCTGGTGGGACGCTTCATGGAGGAGACGGCCAACTTCGAGTCCAACGCCATCATGAAGGCATACAAGGTAACAGGCGTGATGCGATATGAATAGAGAAGTCAAAGTCAACTGTATTGTCAATCTTTCAGTTTGTGTGTACAGACAGAGAGATCGAAATAACGTTTCCCACTATCCCGAATATAAAACAAATGTATATATAAATACGTGTGCAAATATGTATATATATATATATACACTAGGGATGTCCCGATCACCTTTTTTTGCTCCCGATCCGATTCCGATCATTTGATTTTGACAATTTGCCGATACCGATTTTTCCCGATCCGATCTTTATGCAATGCATTAAGAGAAAAAAAAGAAAAAAAGCATTCAAGTTGTCCCTTAAGGTTATTTAAAAAAAATTTAAAAAAAATCCCGATCCCCGATTTTTTTCTCCCGATTCCGATCTTTTGAAAATCACGTGATCGGATCGGGACATCTCTAATATACACACTCTCAAAGACACATTTTTACCTAAAAATATTGACCTAAATAAAAACACAACAATCAATATATACAAATAACAGTCACTTCAATATTTGAGAATGTACATTAGTGCAACATTGTCCATAGAACTAAGCACTGTGCAGGAAGTCATAGGCTTCGATTACACCCTAATGATGAGATGCAGGTTACAACCTGTAAGACACTGCAGAGGCACTCATGCACAAATGATACTGTTATGAAAAATAAACCCCCACACATGTGCTGTTGCAGCTACTCAATTGTAAGGATTTGCTGCCTTTCTTTGCCTTTTCTGATAATAAATAAAATGTCTTCAAGGCCCTTAGAAAATTGTGATGGGTGTTTCTTTTTTAATTTTTTGGACATTTTTTAGCCCAGGCAATGAACTGAATAATAAAGAAAATGGTTTTCAAAAGAAGGCCAGTGTTTCCCCTATATACAAATAGTGGCGGCGCAGCGCCGCTGCTGAAATATGAGCGCCGCTGCTAGGGAGAGCCAGCCAGGTACCAAAAAAAAAAAAAAAAAAGATTTTATTTGATTTTTTACTTCTTTTTTTTTTCTTAAAATAATAATAAGTTGCGACCCTTTTTCATTTTTGATTGTTTGTTATGTGGATTTGTAGTATTTGTGTTACTGTATGTTCAATAAAGGTGTATTTTTGCTACATCTTGAGACATTGCCCCGGACTCCCCTAGAGGATGTGACGTCCACCCCCCAATTCAAACATGTTCATACAATACTGAATACATTTGAAGCCATTTTGACGTCTATTACCTATGTCAATAAGTTTCTGTTTTTGCAGTGTATTTGTCTTTTGTAGAGATTTTTCATTTATTCTTTACATATAAAGTGTCGCCTAAAATCTCACCTAGGGCAGCAAATTGTCTAGAACCGGCCCTGGTACTAGGCCTCAAGAGACTTTCTTGTGCTGACATATAGAAACAAATTGGCGGGGCGCACTTCGCACGCGCACACACTAAAAAATTCCACGTGCTCCACGCTCACATTATGCAGGGCCCACATGCCTTAGCACCGCTGCTATGACTCCATCCTAGGGGAAACACTGAAGGCAATAAGTAATTACTGTAGTTGCAAGAAAAGAGCCAAAGACAGCTTAATATTAACCAAGAAGCATGCATAACAAATATTAGAGATAAAATAATTACACAATTTACAAAATAACCAGTTCTGAGAGATATAGCAGCCAGGTTATATATTAAACAGCTATTAACGGGATATACAAATATTACACACTGTTGTGTTTCTTAGGATGTGACCAACCTCCTGCCTGAGTGGGAGGATGGAAACTTCTACTTGGCCAAGTACTACGACAAAGTGATGCCAATGGTGACTGATAATAAGCTGGAGAAACAGGGGAACCTCATCAGATACATTGTGACGTACTTTGGAAAGTAAGTTATTGTCCTCACTGCTGAGACCCAGTCCTTAAGAAAATCCTATTACACCTGGCTTTCACCAAAAGCTCATTCATTTTGTGAATTTAAATCTGTGTTGTTTCCCTCGCAGAGCCTTGCAGTTTGGAAACCAGTACATCTACCAGGCCATGCCTCGCATGCTTTCCCTCTGGCTGGATTTTGGAGCCAAAGTGTGTGAGTGTGAGAAAGGTGGGTGTCCAGAAGCTACTGTAAAAGTAAAATAAAGATACACACAGGGCAATGGCTGCTCCCAGTGTCTGGCTGATTCACTAGATGTTCCAACACAGTCAACATGTATTTCAAATGTACAATGAAAAGCATTAGTAATCAGAGATGGCAAAAGTAAACATATCCTTTACTCAAGTAGAAGTACAGATACTCGTGTTTAAAAAGACTCTGGTGAAAGTAGAAGTACTGACTAAACTTCTTTACTCAAGTCAAAGTAAAGAGGCTTTGAAATGTACTTCAGTAAAAAGTACCCATAACTAGCAGCTGTTTTAAAGAGTACCTGACCTCCCTTTATATTAATAGAACAATAATGTCATTGTTAGCTAATGAATGTTTCCATGCTGAACAACGGCAACATGACAACGTTTTCATTGGTCCCTCTTCTTTAGAGAAGACCAGGAAATGATGGATACACGGATCGTGTTCAAATCAATAGGCACGCAATGACTCTAAATAATAATGATCACGCCACCAAACACACATTCAGACTAAAGGAACCAGCCTGTTTGGAAAATGTGAGAAGTAGAAAGTACAGGTATTTGTGTTCAAAAAGTCGTCAGAATAATAAGTAGTGGAGTAAAGTACTGATACCAGAAAAATGTTCTTAAGTACAGTAACGAAGTATTTGTACTTCACTACTTCCCACCTTTGGGATTAAGCAGTAGTAAGAAATGCAATTATTTAGTTGTATATATTCCAAATCAAGAACTCATCTGAATCTTCTTCAAACGATTAATTGTGAAGCATGTTTCTGTGTTTGTTATGTGTTTTATTTTACCCGTATTTAATTCATAAAAAGATGTGAGCCTATGTAAATGGTGTCCACTCTTCCCTCCACCCCAGCTGGCCGGGCGGACAGGCAGATGCGACAGGAGCTGGGCAAAATCAACGCTGCGGTGAGCGAGCACTGCGACAACTTAGCGCCGTACCAGTTCCTGACGGCCTTCTCCCAGCTCATCTCCAGGGTCTGCCACTCCAGCGACGAGGTCTTCACCGTCCTCATGACCATCGTGGCCAAAGTCTTCCTGAAGTACCCCCAACAGGCCATGTGGCTGATGACTGCTGTCTCCAAGGTGTGTGTGTGTGTGTGTGTGTGTGTGTGTGTGTGTGTGTGTGTGTGTGTGTGTGTGTGTGTGTGTGTGTGTGTGTGTGTGTGTGTGTGTGTGTGTGTGTGTGTGTGTGTGTGTGTGTGTGTGTGTGTGTGTGTGTGTGTGTGTGTGTGTGTGTGTGTGTGTGTGTGTGTGTGTGTGTGTGTGTGTGTGTGTGTGTGTGTGTGTGCTTTCATATGTGGGGTTTTCTCCTCACCTACTTTCCTTAACTTGTTTGTTTTACAGTTGTTCACATTTCAAAACCCTTATATATGTGTGTGTGATTGATTGTCCAGATGTTTAAGCACGTGCATAAACTCACAAAACTACTTCATTGCTTTATTAAAAAAAATGTCTGTCTGTGTGTTTTTATTTGTTTCAGTCTTCCTACCCCATGCGTATGAACCGCTGCAACCAGATCCTCAAGAAAGCAATAAGTCTCAAACAAGCTCTGGAGAAATTCATCGGAGACGCAAACAGGCTGACTGACAAGCTGCTGGAGCTCTGCAACAAGCCGGTACACACACACACACACACACACACACACACACACACACACACACACACACACACACACACACACACACACACACTATATATGCATTGACATTGTAATATAAAGTGGCCTCTTGTAGCTTTAGCGCTATGAGGCTATCTAAACTATAGTCAATGATTGCAAATTGTTATTATATAATAAAAGTAATAGAATGTGTTCATACTATGATCGTCTGTATTTCATGGCTTATACTCAAGTGTAAGGTTCTATTGATTTGATAAATGCATCTTGTTTAATAATGACTTTTAATGTAGTTGAGCCTCAGCATAACAATATAGCTGTTCACATTCTTCAAAAGCTATAAAATCTCCAAGTGAATATTGACCAACACATTTTATGGGTAGACAAGATTAGATCAACATTTATTGATCTCCTTCAAGGAAAGGGATTGCTTGCAGCAGCCAGGTAGAGTAGATATAAAGGTCGCTGTAAATACATGTTTGTGTGAATGTGTCTCTCAGGTGGACGGGAACAGCACCACCCTCAGCATGAGCGTTCACTTCAAGCTGCTGAAGCGCCTGGTGGAGGAGCCCACCTTCAGCCAGATCCTGATCCCTCTGCAGTCAGTCCTCATCCCCACGCTGCCCTCTACTGGCGGGGCGAACCCGGAGCACGACGCCTTCCCCGGACACTGGGCCTACCTGGACGGCTTTGAGGACACCGTGAGAGAGGGGGGGGGGGAGACGGGGATGGTTGTTGTCATACATAGTTTAGTAGGACGGCGCCTGGTTTTATTTTGAAACACAATACAATACAGCTCCAGACCAAAGTGCTGTACAGGCAAATAAACACACATAACCAGGGGTGCACACAACTCTCTCAGTGAGGTACTCAGATGTGTACCTGGAGTCAGTGTTTGGTACTCCAACTTCGGGCTCCACTCAAAGTTATTTGATGAAGCCCTCTGTATCGCGAACGTCAACGGGGGGGGGCGGGGGATTGCTAGTGGAGTACTTCAGGAAAGTCACGCATGACGGTACGCATTTCAGATTGTTGCATGCGTACCAGTTATGTGCACCCCTGCATATAACATACACAAATCACACACACCATAACACAAGTGCAAGTAAAAACAATAGATCATTTAAAAGCAACATTCTAAAAGATGTCAATACGCTGAGGAGAAGACGGTTATAAAGGTTACATTTCGGGCAAAGAGCAGCCATAAAGCAACATTATCTGATTTGATTATCACAGAAATCTGCCTGAGGTTGTTTATGCCACATAACTGTGTGTGTGTGTGTGTGTGTGTGTGTGTGTGTGTGTGTAGGTGGAGATCTTGGCCTCCTTACAGAAACCTAAGAAGATAAGTCTGAAGGGTTCAGATGGGCGGAGCTACACCATGATGTGTAAACCCAAAGATGACCTGAGGAAGGACTGCAGACTCATGGAGTTCAACTGCCTCATCAACAAGGTGCGTGATACTGTACAACTGCACAATTTGTTATATTGGGAGTCATTATAATTAGGGCTGTCAAACGATTAACATTTTTAATCAGATTAATCACAGCTTAAAAATTAATTAATCATGATTAATAACCATTCGAACTATGTCCAAAATATGCCATTTCTCTATGTATATTGTTGTGGGAATGGAAAGATAAATGAAAGAAGGCGGATATATCCGTTTAACATACAGCAGTATGTATGTATGTTTATTATAACATTGTTCTGTGTGTCAAAATGAAAGACAGCCCACACACCTATCAATCATCAAACCATGGGGTCTTAATTCGTGTTGATTTCTATCAACGGGGGAGTACTTCAGGAAAGTCGAAGGGGGGGCTAGTGGAGTGCTTCTTGACCACAGAGCGTGAACGTTGTAATCAGCTGTTTTAGCGCAGTTCTCCAGTGAAGGGGGGGGGGGAGTCTCCCTCCGCAGCCGGTTGGGCAGTTTTGGCACAATTCCGTTGTACAGAACGACGTTAACAGCAGCCCTGTCTGTGCACACGGAGACCAATTCTGTCGTCCGGTGATCTAACCGCCTTCTGGAAAAGCTTCACAAGTACGTCGGTACGCAAATGCGCTTTGTGACATAAGTGACGGACGGTACGCATTTCAGATTACGCACATAACCTGCTTCTACCAGTTATGTGCACCCCTGTACTACAGCAAAAGTATTCTCCGTCGGGACTTCCTGCAACAACAACACGCCGTTATCTTGATTCTGATTGGCCAGAAGACATTATCAAAGATATTCTATTGAGAAGACGATCACTACGTGACAAAAGTTTTCAAAACCGTTTCTAGTCTTCGGTATTTCCAGACAAGTGGCTACTGAAATCAATCTTACTAACTGCTGTCTTTGCAATTCTCGGTGCGAGTTGGCGGACTTTATTTGGCTTACTTTAACATCATTTTTCATGGTGGGGCTAAGCCATTTCTTGGTATGGGTGTAGCCCATACTTGTCAACCCTCCCGATTTTCGCGGGAGACTCCCGATTTCATTGCCCTCTCCCGGTTTCCTCCCGGGGTCATATTTCTCCCGCATTTCTCCCGATTTCTGACAAAATCAGATTTACACACGACTGTTTCCACTCGGACTTTAATACAGTTTCCATGGTAACACGTCTCTTTAGTAGCGCGCGCAACTCAAAGTTTGAGAGGGTGAGGCAGATATTCACAGAAAACAGAACAAGAATCGACAACTACTCTCTGCTCACTCCTTTCCTGTAAAATACAGGTCCAGCCCACACATATGCTCCATCAAGGACGGTGCTACAGGCCGCAAGGCAGTGCACTTAGTTACAACTACAATAAGCATGTTAATGTTAATCTAACAGCTCCGGCGATCAACTAGCCCCCCCCCCATTTTGCATTTTGAAATGCTCCCGATTTCTGACATGTAAAGGTTGGAAAATATGGTGTAGCCTACCCCAGCCATACCCTGGCGCTGCCACTGGTGGGATGTATGGGTCGGGCCATTCTGCACATGCGTTAAATGCGTTAAATATTTTAACGCAATTAATTTTTAAAAAAAATTACCGCCTTTAACGCGATAATTTTGACAGCATTAATTATAATATATCGAAATAATGACTTGGTACATTAACAATTTTTTTTTTTTAAAGAGTTAATATATTGGGAAAGATTGTCATTAGGAAGAACATTTATTTTATTTGTATTATTGATATTACAATTCAGGTGTTCACTCAGTTGTTACACACAGCACAACACACACACACACACACACACACACACACACACACACACACACACACACACACATACATACACAGTACATATATATACAAACAGTATACACATGCACACAAAGTTACACCTTGAAAAAAGGTTAATTTCTGGATTGTTCTAGATTTCTTTTGTACCTAATACATTGGTAACTCAGCAGTATTTATAGTATGTGTACGTGCTATCTGTGTGTGTGTAGTGCCTTCGTAAGGATGCTGAGTCGAGACGGAGGGAGCTGCATATCCGTACCTACGCTGTGATTCCTCTCAACGAGGAGTGCGGCATCATCGAATGGGTCAACAACACGGCCGGACTGCGACACATTCTCACCAAGCTATACAAAGAGAGAGGTAATAATAATCTTTTATTTGTATAACACCTTTCATACAACAAGTGCAGTCCAAAGTGCTTCACATAGACATTTCTCAAAAAATACAGATACCAGTAAAAGACATAAAAACAAACTAGAGTAAACATATGTAAAAAGTACATTTAGATTAAAGGTACAATGACGAAACTGTGCATTAAAAGGAGGATAGTGCAAATTCAACACACAATCAGGTGACGGGTTAAAGTGCATTGAGAAAGTGCAGGAGTTTGCTTCCTAAAAGGCTCAAAAATGTGTTTTGAGTTCATTTATTTTTAAAGACTTCCACCGAGCTGGCTTCCCTGATGTCTACAGGTATTTGGTTTTTATAAAGAAAAACAATAACGGACCAAGGCAGCTCCCTTGTGGAACCCCATGGAGATACACTCACACATCAAACCCCCCGTGAGTAAGATACATGTTGTGAACATATTTAATTTGGTCATATTTGTGGGTGTGTTTTCTAGGTATTAACTTATCAGGTAAAGAGCTCAGAAAGCTTATCCTGCCGAAGACGGCCCCCTTTGAAGAGAAGCTACGAATCCACAAGGAGGTGCTTTGTGTTCGACACATTCCTGTTTTCCACGAGTGGTTCCTCCGGACCTTCCCCGACCCCACATCATGGTACGACCCTAAATGCAACTCCACAATTCAAGAGGGTCAATGTTTCAAAGCAGTGTAAATTGTGTGTGTGTGTGTGTGTGTGTGTGTGTGTGTGTGTGTGTGTGTGTGTGTGTGTGTGTGTGTGTGTGTGTGTGTGTGTGTGTGTGTGTGTGTGTGTGTGTGTGTGTGTGTGTGTGTGTGTGTGTGTGTGTGTGTGTGTGTGTGTGTGTGTGTGTGTGTGTGTGTGTGTGTGTGTGTGTGTGTGTGTGTGTGTGTGTGTGTGTGTGTGTGTGTGTGTGTGTTTACATTTAGGAAGCAGTTTCAGTTCTGGATTTAAAGTTTAGGATGTTTTTTCGGTTGGTTAAATGTTTAAAAAGGGTCAAGATCAAGTTTGTGGTTAAATTACTGATAAGGTTTACATTTTTCATAATATCTCTCACTGTGTGTGTTTACAGGTACAGCAGTCGCTCTGCGTACTGCCGCTCCACTGCTGTGATGTCCATGGTGGGCTACATCCTGGGTCTGGGGGATCGTCACGGAGAAAACATCCTCTTCGACTCTTTCACCGGGGAATGTGTTCACGTCGACTTCAACTGCCTCTTCAACAAGGTTTGTGTTTGTCTCAAATTCTCTCAAAGGTCCCCTATTATACTCTTTTTCATCAATATATCACAGGTCTCAGATATATACAAAACATGTCTCTGAAGTGTTTGGCTCCAAACACCAAACAGATCATTGCAGCATTACCCATAATCCCCTCTGTTTTAGCCCTGTTTCCAAAGTGCTGATTCTCTGTCTGTTACTTTAGATGAAAATAAGGAGCCCCTCCCCACGCCCCTCTGAGAGAGATTTGGTTACAAAGAACACAATGGTGCTCTAGGAGGAGATTCAGGTGATAAGGTGGGGGGGGGGAGGGTTAACTTGGTTGCTGATTGGCTAATGGTTACACAAGCCAAACAATCGTTATGACATCATAAAGGGGCCAAAATCTCATCAGCTCATTTTCAGACAGGTTTTTATATAAATGGATCAGGACAAAAAGAGAGAGAATCTTTTTTCCTGAAACTTTCAGAGTCTCTGTCCACAGAGGGGACACATGTTGATGTAGAGGAGACATGAGGAAGTGGATTTTGTATAATAGGTGACCTTTAAGTAAGAATTATATATTATAATGAAAAAATCATAGAATTTGTTTTAAATATAGTTTTGTATACCCTGCCTTCTGCTAGTCTTATCTGTACCTGTATTTCTGTAATGCTCCTTCTGTCCCTCTCCATTAGGGGGAGACGTTTGACGTGCCTGAAGTGGTTCCCTTCCGTCTGACCCAGAATATGGTCCACGCCATGGGGCCCATGGGCACCGAGGGTCTCTTCAGACAGGCCTCTGAGGTGACCCTGAAACTCATGAGGGACCAGAGAGAGCCGCTCATGAGGTACACGCCAAAAAATACTCTCGAGTACAAACACAAATCTATTTTAAAGGCCAGGGTTTAAAGCAAAAAGCATAAACTTACTTTCTACATCCAAGGTTTTTCTCTGTCCTAAATGTATATAGAGTAACTCCATTTTAAAAAAGATTCCAAATTCAACATTTCTATTTTTATATTTCCTCTTAGTGTGCTTAAGACCTTCCTTCATGACCCCCTGGTGGAGTGGAGTAAACCAGCCAAAGGAGGACTTTCTAGAACGCAGGCCAACGAGACAGGAGAGATAGTAAATGAAAAGGTGAGTGCAGTCTACGCCTTTCTATGCAAGTATGTTTACACGCCTCAGAGCAGCATACATAGTATAACACATAAATGCCATATTTTTGCTATTACTATAACTGCATTGTATATCTTTCGCCTTTCTTCTCTGTCAGGCGAAAACCCACGTGTGTGACATCGACCAGCGACTGCAGGGTGTCATAAAGAGCCGGAACAAAGTGCTGGGTCTACCTCTGTCCATAGAGGGACACGTCCACTACCTCATACAGGAAGCCACTGATGACAAGCTGCTCTGTCAGATGTATCTGGGCTGGGGACCCTACTTGTAAAACGTGCCTTAGTTCACAAAAAGAAAGCATTTGAAATCAAGTTCAGGGGAATTGAAAAGGTTTTTCTGTTATCCAAATCCTACACAAAACAACCAGGAGTGCCCTGTAAGGTGGCTCCGAACACCCACGACTGTTCTTTATGATTTAACCTTGTATGTTCTAGTACTTCTATCCATGTTAAGTTTCCTGTTTCTGGAAAAAAATATTATTTTTGTATTCATTCCACTTGTAATAAAGGATTTGTGTTTTTCAGATTTGATGTTGTAGGTAAATGTGTCTTCTAATCTCTTAACCCTCCTTAGATTCTCTTCAGCAGTCAGATTGTTTTAATCCTCTGTGTGTGTGTGTGTGTGTGTGTGTGTGTGTGTGTGTGTGTGTGTGTGTGTGTGTGTGTGTGTGTGTGTGTGTGTGTGTGTGTGTGTGTGTGTGTGTGTGTGTGTGTGTGTGTGTGTGTGTGTGTGTGTGTGTGTGTGTGTGTGTGTGTGTGTGTGTGTGTGTGTGTGTGTGTGTGGTCCAATCAGCTGATCCTTCTCACAGGAGCACCAATTACAGCAAAGTGTTTGCTCATGAAAGCCTTAAGACGCTGAGAAAGGCTTTGTGAGGTTAGTAGTGTGAGGGATGTTGGATTTCTTTTGTAAGCAGGAGTTGTGTTGTCTAGTCATGCGTTCAGACACTCAAGCGGTCACTGTATTTTTTGTAATTATTTTTCTTATTTTTGTAAATGCCTGGCTGCTGTTCCAGCTTTCTTTTGGATAAAAGTTGTTTTTTTAATGAAGAGGATCTTTCCAATCCAGCACTGGATATATGGGCTATTTTTGAGGATTTTAAAGATTCACTGTTGTCTTTTTACTTGATGGCATATTGTTTTCGTGTCCTAGAGATTTTCTCGTTGAATAGAATTCACATTTTGTAAATATGTCACTTTTTTTTTAAATTGTATCTTTTGTTGGGTGGCGTAGGCGCGTTGAGATTACGTTTTTATTTTGAAAGGCCCCACCGGAAGTTTCGGGGAATCTTTTTTTATTCTCATCGGAGATTTTAAATCAAATTTGTTTCTTATTTTCACCCAGGTAAAGACCGTTATTAAATCATATACTGTCATTCATTTTCTGCCAAACGTACTGGTATTTTAAAAAACAAAACACGTTGCGGTGACGCTCGCGTTTAAAGCAGCAAATCAAAAGCGCTAAAAGGAAACAGAGATAACGGTAAAGACAATACCATGGATGTATAAACCTGACATAAGGCCTGTTGGTGTAACTTAAAGATCAGCTGAAGAAGCCTAACAGACGCTGTAAACAAACAAACAGCCAACTCGTCAGTGAAGGAAAGACACGGCATGTCTGGAGGATAAACCCACAACAACACGGTGCCTGCTGCTGCACGCGCGCTGTCTTCATGGGTTCGGTTGCTCAGTGATAACGGACAGTAATCCGGCCGGAGGTTAACGGTTGTTGTTGTTGCCATGGCGAGGTCAGCTGCTGGTTGCTGTCGTGGCTCTCTGGGCTTTTTATAATCCTACTGGACAATTGTTCTGTACGACAAACCGAAGACAGTGCGCGACCTTGGAGGACGTTGCCATGGATTTAACGCGGCTGGCTGTGGATGCGGGTCAGTTCATCAACCGGGCCGTTCAGGTAATAAATGAACGGTAATGTAAGAAATAAGTAACGTCAGTCCTAATTAAACACGTTATGATCGCTGTCAATTGTAACCAAACCGTGTTAAGACGTTAATTGTCACCCTAAATGACGGGTTTATGACAACCAGTCACTTTCATAGCAGCAGGTCAATAAAACGATACATTAAAACGTGTTTTTGTTCTTCTGTGATCCGACCCAGTACACGGAGGAGAGTCTCGGCCAGGCGGAGAAAACAGGGCTGAACTCCGGGCTGGAGGAGCGCATGGCCCTGGTAGAAGCCACCAAGACCTGGACAGACCAGATCATCTCCCAGACTGAGGTTCTACTGCAGCCCAATGCAGGTTAGAAACTGTAAAAAATGGTTTTTATTCGTGTAGTTTATTTTAATGTTCAGCAGGTCCTGAAAGTATGTGATGACAGTCAGTTTTTGTTGGTTATTCGACAGATATGCACAGACAGTCGGCAGTCAGAGGGTTAACTCACATCCAAGCCCTCATGCAAAGTGACTATCAATAATTGGTTTGAATCACATAAAATATTCATCCGTGCTAGCTGCTTGCGCATATTAATGAAACATTTGCAAAAATAATATATTTTATAAAAAACCTAGCCGATATTAAATGTTCTTTTATAAGAAACACCTTTTTTTCATTACTGAGTTGTTATGAATTGATTATATGATAAGAAAATATATTTTAACGATATTCTAACAGCATCCATGTCATGTATGTAACTCTAAATGAATACCAGATATTATTACTACACTGGAAAAATAAGACTCAGATCTTTTTGAGAAATGTTAGTTTCCAATATATTTTATGATAATGAATTGCTTTATTTATTTGCAATAGCTTCCATATCATGTGAATCTAATTGAACCCAAGTTGCACACACCTATTTTTATTTAATTATATTTTAGTATGACAATATCAAAACAAATATAGGTTATGATATTGTGCTGTATATAAGCCAAACAGTTTGCTCTGATGAACACATCCTTATGGCTGCACCGAACTAAACGTTTAAAGACGTGTGCTTTATTTCCAACTAATTGCTACTATACATTTGCACTCTACATACAACCACTGAATAATGACTCTGCTGTTTGCTCTTCTAGAAACATCCCCTGTGTGCCCTTCTGTTTGCTCTGCTGTGATTGGCCTGTTCAGATGAATGAGGGATGTTATTCTTTTGCCTCCACTTATCTCCACTAATGGAATTATGAGTGGTTGTGGTCTGCAGTCTATCAAATAAGGGGGGCACTCAGATGCTGTAAAGTAAACTCATGTTTGTTCAGCATCGAGGATATAATTGAATATCGACCGAGGGATTTTAGTCTCTATGAAGAATAATCTTTGTTTACCCTACGATATATACCTCATGGGCCTATTGCAGAGACCAGCCTGTAGGAGCCACATATGAAGCCATTTCTGTGTTTGTTACGATGCATGTTTTTTGAGTCACTATAGGTGGTGGGCGTGTCATTGGATTTGTGTGGTGACGTTTGTGCTTATATCCGGTATTATATATATTTGCATTCTGTCCACTGTCTCACATTATGTCAGGTGTCAATGCTTGTCCTATAGAACATAGTAGTGGTCATGCTTTGACAATAATTGTTTGCTACTTTTATTTAACAGTGTTTTTTTAAAGATTTTTATTTTAATATGTTTAATATGTTTTGGACTTTTGCAGTGCTTTTTATCTTAATTGGTTTATTGTGCATAAAATATAAAAACACATTCTCAGTGTTTTTTTTAGAGAAGATAAACCTAAATGAAGCTCTTAATCCTTGATGACCAGGAGCCCGGTTGGAGGACCGGCTCTATGAGCAGCTGGACTGGAGCGTGCCCCCTCGGCCTCATGCTCATGAGGTCCTGGGAGACCACATGACCCAGGCTGGGCTGGAGATGGGGTCCAACACACCCTATGGTGAGTGTACATTAAGTCAAAGTCAACTTTATTGTCAATCTTTCAGTTTGTGTACACTGTACAGACAGAGATCGAAATACCGTTCCCCACAAAGACAAAAATAAATATATATAAAAATAATATATGTATGCAAATATCTATATCCTATACATACACAATCAAAAGACACGTTTAAACATATGCAGACATTAAGACTTAAATAAAAGCACAGCAATCAATATATACAAAAATAACAGTCACTTCAATATCTTTGAAAATGTACATTAATCAGTATCAACATCATTAATAGCCAGTGTGTGTTCTTCGATTAAGAACATCAGTATGTTTTGTGTTCAGGAACTGCACTGCTCAGGTTCGGAGAGACTCAAAAACGGCTTGGTGAGATGGAGAGGAATTTGGTCCAAAGCACCAACATCCACTTTCTCACCCCTCTGAGGAGTTTCACTGAAGGAGAATACAGAGTCATGCAGGTGACACACACACACACACACACACACACACACACACACACACACACACACACACACACACACACACACACACACACACACACACACACACACACACACACACGCGCATACATTTCCCTTCTGATTGTTTGAATGTTATTCCCGGTAATTGCCTCTCTAATCTCTTCCTTTGTTCTGTTGTAATGCAAAGTTTATAGATTGTTTGTATACCTAATAGCACAATGAGTAGGATTCTCCTAAAAAACAAAACAATTTAAAGACCCATGCCAACATAATCCCCACTAGAAGTGTGTGGCGGCGTCTGCCTTTCTCCTTTCCTTTTATATCTGCTGTGATCTGGACACTTCTGGGCGTCACCCTTTATAAAAACATAGCCACCACATGCAGATTGTCAACATGCAAACAAATGGAAATCTAGGGAAATGGCACGCAGGCAAAATTAGGCGAATCTGAGGAAGACTTTTCCCCTGCTGGCGAGCACTGTTACACGGTGTTTACAAACCACCCATCATACCAACTGTACTTGAACATGGCTTTAAAAAGTGTTTGTTTGTTCATAGGATGAGCGCAAGATGTTGGTGAATAAGCGTTTGGACCTGGATATAGCTAAGACCAGACTGAGAAAAGCCCACGAAGCCGACAGAGAGGGCAGAGTGAGTAACGAGTCTTGACCTTCACTTATACAGTAAATATCCTTCAATACATTTAACATACTGGCATCAATTTAAAAACACACCAAAATCCTTCGTTTTTTTTTAATCAGTAATTTACAGTAATATTCTCCCATTCCACGTTCCTGCTTTTCTCTTTGTCAGAACCTGAATGCAAACCCGATGGAGGACGACTACATGGCTCACGTCTCTTACATGTTCAGCTTCCTGCGGGTCAAATGGCTAAAGGTCAGTGAAGCTAAAGGAACACCAACACCAACATTGACAGGCATGGCTGAACTTGCTGTTTGGTCACTGAGTGAGTCACTTTTCATTCTCTGTCTCTCTCCTTCCCCAGATGTGGGCTCAGGAAATCTCTCAGGTGAGTCCATGCTTATCGCTTCATGCACACAGGACCTGATACAACTATTCTTCATGCTGTTATAGAGGGAGACTTTTTAAATTACACTATCAGCTGTTATATAATTGTATAGAATAAAGCATGTTCCTGTTAGTTTCATGGATAGCTTCTATTGTTTGGTTCATTTGGGCTTAGTTCTGGGTAATAGTTTTAGCTACAAAGTTGGACATCTTTAGAGTGTGTGTGTGTGTGTGTGTGTGTGTGTGTGTGTGTGTGTGTGTGTGTGTGTGTGTGTGTGTGTGTGTGTGTGTGTGTGTGTGTGTGTGTGTGTGTGTGTGTGTGTGTGTGTGTGTGTGTGTGTGTGTGTGTGTGTGTGTGTGTGTGTGTGTGTGTGTGTGTGTGTGTGTGTGTGTGTGTGTGTGTGTGTGTGTGTGTGTGTAGGCAGAGATGGAGCTGGGTATCTGTCAGAGTCTGTTCAATCGACAGACAGAAATTACAGGACGAGTTGTGGAAGGAATCAGCAACACTCACGTAGGTGCACACAAACACACACAGAAAGAGAGAGAATTCACATTTCTTGTCTCAAAGTTTTTTTTTTTCTCTCGAGTTGTTACCTCTATAAATGCACTGTGTGCCATCTATCTTGTGTTTGATGTATCTTGTATGTTGGTTTTCTTTTTTAAAGACCAACCACATGCGGAGCCTGACGGACTTTGTGGAGGCTCAGGCCTGTTACTTCGACCAGTGCAACCAGCACGCTCAGGAGCTTCAGAAGCAGCTGGCCAGGTCTGTATATATGATTCAAAACAGATAAAGACTACATTTTTAAGCCTTAGGCTGCCTCCTTGTTCTATTTCAATATTCTGTCTCAATGAGAGTCCAGTTTTTTCTTAACTAACTACAATTTGCAGTTGTTGGGAAAACACTGAATATACTCTTCCGATATCAGAGTCCACATGATAACAAAGGTATCAACTGTAGCTGTGAACATGACAGGATGTGTGATTACCTAGAAGAGCATCAGGACTGTTTGAGGCATATGATAGCTATGTGATTAACATGATGATTCAGCCTCTATGGAGAGAGACATATGACAAGCATGCTCATTTCTGACGTGGAGCTAATCTGAAGTAAACATTGAATTTTTAGGTTTTGAGAAAAAAGTCAGAATTTTGAGAAAGAAAACAGAATTTTTAGATTTGGAGAAAAAAAGTCAGATTTTTGAGGGGAAAAAATCAGAATTTTGATATTTTGAGAAAAAATCTGAATTTTGAGAGAAAGTCAGAATTTTGAGATTTTCTGAAAAAAACCCACATTTTTTTTTCTACAGAATTTTGAGAGAAAATCAGAATTTCGAGACTTTGAGAAAAAGTCAGAATTTTCAGATTTGGAGAAAAAAGCCAACATTTTGAGAAAAGACTCAGTATTTGTACATGACAGGATGTGTGATTACCTAGAAGAGCATCAGGACTGTTTTAGGCATATGATAGCTATGTGATTAACATGATGATTCAGCCTCTATGGAGAGAGACATATGACAAGCATGATCATTTCTGACGTGGAGCTAATCTGAAGTAAACATTGAATACTGCTTTCTATTCCTCCATGTTGTGACTGTGTAACTCCCTCTCTTGGATATCAGCATGTGAAGGACACTGTTCAGGAACTAGCTGATGCTCTGTATGTGATGACTACTTCCATTCTGGAGAGGATCACAGATACATGGATCCTGAGATTGAAGCTCAAGCAGTTATGCTGGGAAAATTGTGATTTTGAAGCTTCTCAATTTTCTCAACCCATGTAGTGTTTCTTTGAAAAAATTATACTATTTCTTCATCTTAAAAAAAAAAGTAAGGTCACAAAACTGAAACACATAAACGTTTATGCTTTGGAGAATTGGGGTGTATACAGGACACTAACATGTGTTCCTTTTAATGAGCTCTCATGGAGTGATCATACTTTTTTCCCAATGAAAATAGGAACATGATTTAAAGTGTTAGATTCAGAAGCCAAACACCACCTCAAAATGTATGCAGTATGGCGTGGGATCCAACTTTTTATATTCCAAGCTATAACTCTGGACATCTGGGCTCTCAAAGAACACAAGACTATTGAGAGCAGTATAAAAAGCAAATGAATATATTTTTGCCATTAATGACTTATGTTATGATTTTGTTTCTCCTTGCAGCATCCCAATCGTCCTCTGCTCCAATAACTATCAGTTAGCGATTGGTCATGAAGTTACGCAGCTGTCCCCAAACAACCACGTGGCCGATGAGCCTGTCGGGTTACATCAGGTCACTGCAGTTCCCATCGAAGTTCACAACAACCCAGACTTCAGCCAGGATTCATGGACTGCGAATCCACCGGCCTCCACGGAAAAATCAACAGCTTCCACTGTAACCACACAGCAAAATAACAACAACAGCAACAACTTATTTTCTGATGGCACAGCAACCAGCCACTGTTCAGTCGTCAATCAAGCACTTCATCATGTCTCTACAGCCAACTCGGACAGTCACTGCACCAATCAGATCGCAGCGCTCAGCAGAACAACGAGCGCACAAAACAACGCAGCAACTGCCGAAACAACCAATGGTGCGGATAGGGGGACTACAACAGTTCTCCCACCTTCTCATCTCACTGGAAATGAGTCTCACAATGGGAATGCATCAGCCAGTGACACCGCAACAACTGATGACATGACAACTGAGAATTTAACAACCAATGGCATGTCGGCTGAGCCCCAAACAGCCAATGAAATTGCAAGCAAGCAACCCACCATTAACGGAGAAGATGTCCAGGAGTCATCAGCCAGTCAGGATATGGGTCAGTAGCTGGGACTGACTTTAGATTGAAGCTTGAGCAGTAATTAGCAGTGTTCTTCAAACAATCCGAGAGTACAGACTGCACTATAAGAGGCAGATAGACTATCATTAGACCACATTAATTAATCCCATAGGGAAGATCATTTGAAGTGGTTGTAAAAGTGCTTATTTTTCTAAACGTGATATAGTGCCACATTCATTTTAGCCTTTAACCATAATCATATAATATTCATGTTGTATGGAAATGATGACTGTTGTGTATCAGTCCCCTCTTGTGGCAATGGCTGTAATATTTTGAACTGAAAAGTGGTTTTCAGACTCTTATTTTTAGATACAAATCCAAACTAATGAAGCTTTGTGCCAAGTATATATGATGAGTGTGAAAACATTGATTGATTTTGAAGTGAATCTGTGTTTGTTTCCATGTGCACACTGTTGCTTGTGTTTACAGCTTTTGCAAATCGCTTACACCTTTAAGGAAAAGTGAGGTCTGTCTGTTTTTGACTCTGCCACCTCTGAACTCTTGTTACTGCCATGAGCTCATTTCCCATCTGAAACATGTTACTAACATGTGTTAGTGACTCCGGCCAGGCGCCCAAACACAAGGCTGAACAGGACCTTTATGCTGCAGCATGGGTTAAAATATGTTGCCTCATGCACAGTCTGGGTGTTTCCCCTCACACACAGTCAAATCAAAATACGCTCTTTTACCCTTTTAACCCATTAGGTGAACTGGGTAGAAGTTTCCAAGTCCAGATGTTGTTAATTCTCTTTGTGAGGGCAGAAAGGCTCTAACTGTGGTGTGGGTCTGCTCTGGGGACCCAGGATGGAAACAAACACACTAATGTAGCAATGACCCTACTGATGTAATCATGAATCAGCTCTTTGCTCTTTGTCGTAGATGTGTGTGTGAATGCATAGTCGCTGCCAGTTCTAAACTGTGTGTCCATGCAGTCATGATGTACGTTGAGCTGATGTCAACGTGAGGTTTGATTCATGTAAAGATGTGGAAATAAATATGCAAACAGTGAGGTCATTTCAATCCAAGGCAAGGGTGGATCTTTTTCTGTCCGGTCGAGATGTTTCTGTAATTTCCTCGACTTTTACTAGTGCTATTTCTTATCGCTATTTCTTATCTCTCACACACACACACACACACACACACACACACACACACACACACACACACACACACATCCTTGTCATGCTTCCCGGACCAAGAACAAGTTATATTTAAAAACAATTTCTGACTCTGTAATGCTTGGCTTCCTTCACTGATTGCAATATTATGAAAATTGTATCAACCGGATAATTGGGTCAGATGGTGTGTGACGTTCGCCACAACCTCTGCACACACACTGAAACACTACTGTGTGTTTGTGTGTCTACATCATCATTGCATCTATCTGTAGTTTTGACTGGTGTCCCTCCCCGTAGCGTACAATGTGTCGGAGCGCTAGCCAATAGGAGCTGAGTGTTCCATTGTGATGTCACTATGTTGCAGAAAGTAAACAAAGGAGACCACACTACAGGAGAGGGAACCCAATGCAGAATAACGACTCTTTATTTTATTAAATGCAGAATAACGACTCTTTATTTTATTAACATTAACATCAAAAGGTAAACATGTACTTTGTGTGTGTGTAATACTTTATCAATAGATGTTGTTGGTGTCGGCAGGCCTGTGTTAATTATTCTGGCTATTAATCAGACTAATGGACCAATCAGGAGCTACTGAGTCTGTAAGTGTACCCCCAGGCTCGGATCCACCTGGATCAGCAAGGCCTCAGCTCTACTAACTCCTGAAGAACCAGGTTCAACTACCTGCTGTTTCAATGCAGACGACGCACTCTGTAATGAGGTGTGGCCCTGCCTAAGGGTGAGGGTGGCAGCTGTGCAATCTTACCTCAAAGCAGGAGAGGAGAGCGCAGATTTATTTAAATTAGCCCAATCCAAAGGGTGGGATGATTTTATTTGAAGAAAATGATCCACGCTGTTAAAGGGTTTTACCTTCTCTCGTTACAATGTGACAATCATACACAATGATTCATGCCGTGTTATCCAATCACTAATATGAAACCTTAATTCACAGATTTACTTTTCTTATTGTATTTGGTTAATCTCTCACCTGTCCGTCTTTAGTTGCACTCACAACTAATCTGGCAGAATTCAGAGGAAGTTCCTCATAGGTGGCCGGTGATATCAAAGTCATTCAAAACAAAACCGAGTTGAGAGAACTCGCCGAGTTGAGAGAACTCACCAAGGAGAAACCCCGCTCTGGAGCTTTCTCCCTCTCAGCCAGAGCTTTGATGCTGCACACAGGGACAGGAAACCAAAGACACTCCTTCATACCCTATGTGGGGAAAGGTCATGACCTCTGGTGTGTGGGACTGGACTTGTCTCCTATGGCAGTGTTTCTTAAACTGTTTCATACCAAGGACCACTTAACCAATAAAAAACCCTCACGGACCACCTGACTCCACGAATATCCAGAAACAATAGGCCTGCTTACCACTCCAACAGTACATAACAAATCACAGCCTAATAATGACAGCTTAACCTTCTCTGTATCGCCTTGTTCACACATTAAATCAACAATACAAATACAACTGCAGATTATATAAGCATTTAAAGATTATATAAGCATTTACAGATTATATAAGCATTTAGTTCAAATGAATTACATTACAGGTCCTTTGTTACGCTTTTATCCAAAGCGACTAACATACATTCAGTACTGTGGACAATCCCCACAGGAGCAATTTGAGGTGAAGTGTCTTGCCCAGGGACACAACGACATGCTGACCGCAGTAGGACTCGAACTTGCTATCCCCTGATTTGAAGTCCAGCACACTAACCACTGAACCACAGCCTGCCAATGCGATTTAAAATGCTCTCAGGTTTTACACCTCTTATGAAATGTAGACTATATTTATTACGGAGTTTAGTCCGAGCCAACAGACTCACAGATCGTTGGCTACTGAGAGAAATGCTAAATACACCGCATGTAGTACGACACAAACTTCCACTCTGGATTTTCAAAACAAAATACAGTAAACCGATGGTCGCAGGCCCAAGTTTAACTCTCTGAGACCTGCATGGTCTCCCTACAAAACAAAAATAAACAAATGTTTATGCAGCCCCAACAACAGCCTCTGATCATCAACAGACTTCATGCAATGCTTCATTGGATGCATATATTGGATACAATCTAACTCCTAAAACCTCTAAATCTACTTCCAGCGTGGATAAATGTTCATAAAATACATCCATTGTTTGTTTTATTCGCTTCTTGATATCTTAAAAAACACATCGTTTTTCTAGAACAGAATACAAATCGCCTGAAAATGGTACAAACAAGTGGCAACATGTGTGACGACGGTGTTGCGCTGGGCTATATCATGCAATCAAAACTGAAACTTAAGCTCGCTCCATTGCGGAGATATTCCCGCGAGAGTGCGAAAAACTTTAATTAATTAATTTCAAATGTTACCAATATACTCACGGACCACTAGGGGGCGCTCACGGACCACCAGCGGCAGAAGCACTGTCCTATGGTATGGCCTAACCCAGGGGTCAGCAACCCGCGGCTTCCCCTCTGCTCTGGCTTCCTTGGTTCTTAAAAATAAGAAGGAAATTAAATAACAGTGAATGTAAAATATGCGTCACATCCTGCTAAGGTCCCGCGCCAGCGCCTTTTCTTACAGGTGAATAACCTGACCCCGGGCTCGATGAGCGAACTATGGATAAATCAAAGAAAATTATGGGAGGGACACAGAGGGTTGAATTCAGCG
>NC_136905.1:79983804-80029367 GCF_949606895.1 Notothenia rossii | reverse complement strand
CTGCCAAAACGTCTAAAAACATTGTGTGGTTGTTTACTTTTCTCAAGTGAGACTGACTAGAGCTAATATTTGCATCATATATCCATTTGAAGGTCCATATAGTAGGCTATAGGTGTGCGTGTGCGCGTGTGCGCGTGTGCGTGGCATGTGATGTGTTTTAAACATTAGGCGTCTGTATGAGGGAGATGTTATGTCAAGGTTATCAAGGTTCCTCGGTAATGCGCCTCTGAGGGCACACACACACACACACACACACACACACACACACACACACACAAACACACAGTTTAGATCCAATTAAATTGTCATTTACATCATTCATACAATAGCAAAGCTGCTAGTCCCTACATGACACCTGCACATGCACGTGTAATGGTCCCCGTCACACTGAGGGTCTTTTTAAGCGTCCACCAACAGCATGTCTGCATGTCTCATTGTTTATTCTACAGTGACAGCCCGATCCGTAACCCATGACGAAATGTTGAATGGACATAAGCGAGCGCTTGCTCACGCTCACATTGGCACACGGGAGCTCAATCAATGATCCCGGTTGAGTCCTTCCGAATTAGTAACCCGCTGTAATCCCGTGATATTGCATTAGGTCGTTCAATCGATAAACCGACGTGTGGGTTATAGCCTATGTTTTAAAAAAAACCCTCCTTAATCTCAACTCACCTGCTTTCGAGCGGAAGGTTGAACTCTCGGTCAGCCTCAGTCATTTACCGAGCATCTCCAAAGCTCCATCACCCATTATTGGCCATATGTTCTTCTCCTTCCTCTGCTGCTCCCCTCCTCTTTCTCCTGCGACAATCGATAGTCTCCTCAAGGGCACCGCGACACACCTCAGGCTGGCCAGCTCACTACTCTCTGCGGGGGGGGAGACGTGTGTTTTATGGCGTCCTGCTGCTCGTCCATCACGCTCTGAGCACTGATACAGATGCTCCTCCTCAGCTTGATCAAGAAAGAGAGATGGAGAGAAAGGGGGGAGAGGAGGGAGGGCTAATCATAACGTCTGAGCATGCGTGATATATCCACTGAGCACCAGCATGTATCATTGCATGTTATCTGTCATCCCCTACTTGTAATGATGAACCTCGTGAGTGCTTTTGCCTCATTGCATACACTTTACTTCTGTGTCTGATGTAAGACAAATAATTAGATTGTTTTTTCCCTCTCTCTTCTTTTTTATGTTGCTATGATGCAAAAGTCTCAATGAGTTGTACTTTTATTTATTGCAATTTAGTTTGGTAATATTCAACATTAAGCTACAAAATGTAAACCAGGTTCTGCATTTCTACTTCATTTTAGGGACCAATGTTTAAAACTTCATAAGATAAGATTCTCCTGTGCCCTAATGGTAAAAAAAATTCAAACATATCTCCTTAATGTGTTCAATTAAAGGTCACCTATTATGCAAAATCCACTTTTTCATGTCTTTGCTACATACACATCCCCTCTGTGTAAAGAGATTGTGAAAGCTTCAGGAAAAAAGATTCTCTCTCTTTTATAAAAACCTGTCTGAAAATGAGCTGATCAGATTTTGGCCACTTTATGATGTCATAACGATCTTTTGGCTTGAGTAACCATTAGCCAATCACCAACCAAGGTAGGTGAGTTTTCAGTCTGCACCTGAAGATGTGTAAGCTTTCTGCTGTCCTGATGTCAATGGGGAGCTCATTCCACTATTTTGGAGCCAGGATAGCAAACCCACGTGTTTTCGCTGATGGGTCCCCCTCGCAGTGCGGGTGCAGCGAGCAGTTTGGCTGTTGCAGAGCGGAGTGCACGTGCTGGGGTGTGCAGTTTAACCATGTCCTGGATGTAGGAAAGGCCAGATCCATTCACAGGGCTGAAACAGAGGGGATTATGGGATGCTGCAATGATCTGTTTGGTATTTTGAGCCAAACACTTCAGAGACATGTTTTGTATCTGAGATCTATAATATATTGATGAAAAACAGTATAATAGGGGACCTTTAAGATAATTGTTATGATATAACATACATACATGCTTTTTCAGACATTACAGTGCTTCCAACTTTGTGGTGAAAGTTTAGGGAAGGGTCTTTCTTGTTTCAACATGACAAAACCATAAAGAAATGTATTTTTTGTACCCTTTGGTGTGGAACAACTTGACGGTCCTGCACAGAGCCCTGACTTCAACTAAATCCAAAACTACGAGATGAAATAGAACAACGAGTGGAAGCCAAGCCTTAAAGTCCGACACCATAGTGCAGTGATGAGTCCTAAAACCCGGAAGTGAGTTAGCATTTTATCACTTCCTGTTCCCTCGTCTCAGAGCCAATGGGATTTCTCCATAGAAATTTGGAAAAAAGCTTGAAATCAGGTCTGTGGTTGACACAAATTCAAGAGACGGATCACGTTTTGTTTTACGACATTAAATACATCAGCAGTGACCCCACTGGTGATTTTTGAAGAGTTTACGTGTCTGAAAAACGATGGTTGTTACCAAGTGGCTGAATAGGACTACAGAAGTAGTCGAGGCCGTTGTACGTCATTACGCCAAACATGTAAACACTCCCGCTAAGTTTGTTTGCCCTGTTCTGCTTGAAAGCAATTCCCTGCCTCCTGCAAACTGTTAAAACAAAAGCTTCAACTTGTACAATTTTGAATCTGTATTTTTGAATATTGATCTTAAGCTATCGTGACGTTGAAGTCGTGCGACCCTGCTATACTCGGCTGTAGTTTGATTATAGCACGTTATCATTTTGCTTCTGGCAATAACATTTATGATTAGAGAATTGTAAAGTAGGGTAGACATCTGGAGATTATCTGGGTGAACAAAACGTGCATTTATCAAACAGGTTCGTCTTCCACAGATCTTATTTTTTACAATATTCCAAAATCCTATGGAGAAATCCCATTGCTTTTTTGTCGAGGGAAATCATGCAGCTTACTTCCGGGTCGGCCTACACCAATACGTCATCCCTATGGGCATCCCAGATTAATCAATGGAAGAAACATCTTGTGGAACGCCTAAAGATGAGTTATAGAAACATGTAAGTGTCAACAATATGTTAACAATTACAGATCGGTTTAATCTTTCTGTGCCTGACCACATACTTTTATTCATGCAATGTAAGGGTAAAAGCAGTGAAGGTGAGGGGGGCTTTAATGACGCAGATATCGACAGACTTTGACTCACAAACATCCCCCACACTTTCATCTTTTTGCAACCTGACAGTAATAGCTTTGACATTTTTTCCGCCGTAGCGCTCGTGTGCCCTGTCCCGTCTCCAGCTGTATTAACCTTTGCCAAATGCTTGCAGGGTTCACTGTTGTTTGACTGGACTAATTAATACCAGCAACACTTCCTGGAACAACCTGTCTCTGCACTGCATGTTTTTCTTTTGAGATATCTGTGGTGTCTCTAAATGAGAGAGTGGGCAGGTGTCCTTGCCTAACTAATTACACTTGGTGATTTCTCTAATTACCCCTTCAGGGACGAGGGTATGTCAAAGTAGTTATCTCTGTCAACAGAACAGTTCTAAACTTGGAAACAATTATATTTAATCTGCGCTGTTGACGTTTATCTAGTATTGACTGTTGTAATTAGGCAACTGCAGCAGCAAGCGAACATTTGCCTAATTACACATTAGGCAGACACAAAGCAATGTTAGTATCTATTTGGAATGATGTCTCTTAAATGTAAGTCTAATATACATTCCCCTTCAAGCTCTGGTTTAGCCTTTTATAACAACTTAAGGGAGTTTTCTGTCTGTATTTAGCTGCTATTCTTTCCTATGTTGCTAGTAGCTTACTTGTTCTCTCTACTGTTTGGTACTGAGCAGGAAGTTGTGGTTTTTAAGGATTGACACCCTAAAATAGCTCAAAAGACATAGTAAATACAAATAGTAAAGAGTTCATTTTGACATCGCTGACATAAAAATATTGATAAGTGCAGCTTTAAGTTGTTAATGTCAGGGTTGAGTGAAGCAGGCAGGACCCAAATGCAGATTTAAACAGAAAATTCATTTATTTCAAGGCTAATGTACAAACAGAACTCTTCCCTGTGAACACAGTCACGACAAACAAGGATCACACAAAGAATAACAGGAAAAAACGAACCTAAATGCACACTGGACTAATCAAAGAAACAAGAGACAGGTGAGGAGGGAGGAGAAAACACAGGGGCACCAGGTGAACACAATCAGGAAATCAGACACAGGAGGGCAAACACAGAGACAGGAATCAACAGACAAGACAGCATGTGAACACTTTTCAAAAATAAAACGGGAAACCAGAGACAGACAAAACACAACACAGACAGACCTTGACAGTTAAATTATTAAACATTTTGCACTGCGGCTGAAAACTTAAGATCTGCAATTCAATCAATAGTCAACACATTTTGTTATGTTAATTAAATGAAGCCACCCATTTGAAACCCATTATCTGCCAGCAATATATTGCCATGCAACGATGTGTTCAAGATCTGATGTCTAGTTGAAACATGCTGTATTACAACAGGAATAATAGAGTTTCATTTTGCTATTTTTTCAGATGCAGTTAAAAAAACGACCTTGCTCTTTCAGAAAACAGAATTCGGTGTTATTCTCGGGAGCCCCGTTCTCCTTCAAAATCTTGAACAGCACTGTGTAAATCAACGACACCAGACTGTACATTTATGCTGTTTATTTATTCAACACAACGCGGCTGATGTTCTCACATAATTGTCCTGGAAATGCTGCCAAAATTGGCCGTTCAAAATGAGTTCAATATGGTCGAATTGAGCACTAATAGAAAAAATGTACTTTCCCTCAGGCTATTTTTATGGTGGCCTCGCTCGAAGAAATGAACTCTGGTCGAGAATTCAACTGACTACGTATGTTTCTTTCTTTCTCTCTTTTATCACCCGTACAATTGCTTTATATGTCTCTGAGGATAAGGGGGAATATCTAGTGTTTCCATGGTTACACTGAATAAGAGTGCATCGGACCCATCTATTTAGGGCGCTTTTTAAATCCCATCCACTACTGTGCAGGCCGGCTTTCTGGTAAAAGGTTCATCATATCCAGACTGCAAGGAGGAGTTGGTGACATGCTGTGATGAGAATATGCTAAAGGAAGCAGAGATGCGCTGACAGCGCTCGGGGGGGGGGGGGGGGGGGGGTCTAAGGAGATGTAGTGGAGAGAAGAGGGGGACGATTGATGGGTAGAGAGAGGCAGAGAGATTTTCAAATAAATTCAAGCGCATGTGAGAAGCAGAATCCAGAGGCTTCTCGCTGCATCTCTTGGCACGATGAAATGAATTATAGAGTAAGTTGAAGATGCAGCTAAACTTGGGTTTTTCTTTGAGTATCTTTCACTGTCCGCTGCATCTGTGTTCTCCTGAGTTAAAGGGGCCATATTCTGCACATTTTCAGGTTCATATGTGTATTTTTAGCCTCTACTGTGACATGTCTTCATGCTTTAATGTTCAAAAAGCTCTTTATTTTTCACATACCGACATTTCTTTCACCCTCTGTCCGAAACCAGAGCCCATTCTGCTGTGATTGTTGAGCTGGCCGGCTCTGTTGTGATGTCCCGCCCCTTATCCTATAACGCACAATGTGTTGGAGCACAAGTGTTACATTGTGATGTTACTATGAAGTAAACACAGAGTCCAATGGAGGTGTTTCTGGCAGGGATTTGGGATTTTAGCCTTTGAGACCATTTACATGCACAAAAACCTATATAAGAAACTACAGGAAAGAAGCATAATAGGGCACCTTTAATCATTATTCCTCAATCTCAAACACACACTATCTATGTCTGTTTCTCACTTATTCTCAAACACATTAGTACAGTAGGCTGGGTATAGTTTCTCTGCCAATTTCACCCTTCTTTGACGCAGGAGGTGTGATGAATCTCAGTCTGTCAGTCACATAATACCATTCAAGGGCATATGCATTTTCACAGTTTCATCAACTCTCTGTGATTTCTGTAATGAAGGGAAATGGAGGTATTGACTCATCATCAGTTAGTATTCTTCTCACTGTCGCAGGGTCATTAAAAAGGTCTGTTTTGGGCGTTCAGTGTTGTTATGAACTATAAACAGGATATCATAATTCAAAGCTCTGGTCCTTGGATGACTAACCGCATGTTCTCATTACATCAGGAGCTGATGAGAGCAGAAATAAGTGGACCGCAGCCTCAGACAGGACACATTCATCACCGGGTCTCTGCAGTGGAAGGGAGGAACGAGGGAGTTTAAAACGAAAAAGTGTAAAAAATCTCGGTACCACTTTACAATAAGACTAGGATTCATAAGGGGTTTATAATTAGGTTATGAATTAGGTTGTAAACACTTTATTAATCATTAAGAACCATTTATAAACCAGTTCTAACATAGTTTTCCTACATCAACACAAGCTCACTATTTGGCAAGATGACTAAGCCTTAGGGGTCACCAGTCTCCCCACGATACGATAATATCGCGATACTTAAAGGTGGGGTAGGTCATTTTGGAGAAACCAGCTCGAGTGCGCTAGAATTTGAAAATACACAACCGGAAAAAATCTGCCACTTCCTTACAGAGCCCCTCCTCCAACACACACGAACGTGCACATGACCAATGAGGGCACGAGATAAGTTTGTGCACAGATGGAAGGCTGACAGGCAGGTAGGCCATCCAGTTATTTTAGCCGGGCCGGCTCAGATGATTGGTCGTGCTTTTTACAGAGCTACGGCTTCCACAGATTACATTTTGTTATGTATTTATTGTCAAAGCATTTAATATATTCATTGCTATCGGGATGTTAAGAGCATTCCATGGAATATAACAAAAAGCATTTCTGAAATAAATTACATACCCCACCTTTAAGCCACGATACGATAGTATTGCGATTCTACGATATGCTAAGTATTGCGATACGATATATTGCGATATTGCAAATCCCATGGGTCATATCCATGTCCGTCTTCCCTTCCTGGTTAAAAAATGTATTTGCAATATGAAGAGTTTATGTAAATAACTAATTTGTGTTCTTTGAACCTGAAAAGGAGATGGCATTGTTTTTGTTACTTTCATTGCAATTGTATACATGTCTTAACGTAACTTCCTGTTTTATATACGACCATCTTTCGGAGGGATATGCTAGTTTATATAATAAAATATCGATACTTGGCATCCGTGTATCGATACAATATCGCCACGCAAAGTATTGCGATACTATGCTGTAGGCCTATCGATTATTTCCCCCACCCCTAATAAGCCTTATATTGGCTACTTAGCGAGAATCAACTAGAACAACAGATACCAAGGATGCTGGCTGATGAAGAAGACGAAGTACGCTAAAGCCAATATAAGACTTAGCAGTACAGATAAATGTGGGCTCACTATTTGGCAAGCAACCGGTCACAGTTGCCCTGTTTATCTCATGTCTTATAAAAGCTTATTAATGATTTATAAAGTGTTCACAACCTAATTAATAAATGAATGACAAACTATTCGTAAACCCTTTATAAGGGTAATCTTATTGTAGAGTGGTATCAAAATCTCTGTAGAGATGAAGAAGGGATATGAAGGATATGAAAGGAAAATTGAGAGCCTCAGCTGTTGGTGCTTGACACACAGAAGAAAAATAAAAACCTTGGCTATGTTCACTACCATCTGCGTGTGTTACAGTGTGGGAGGCGGGTGTGACAGACGATGACTGTCTGGTTCACAAAGTGGAGTGGTGATAGACTGTGATGCTGATAATAGCATCCACCTCTCATACATAATTCATTTCATTTCATTTGTATTTGTTCCGTTCATGGTGGTGTCTTCCCATTTCGCCCCTTCCCGTTTCGCTCCTTCCCATTTCGCCCCTAAATTATTCCCATTTCGCCCCTTCTCCATTGCGCCCATTTCCCATCTCGCCCCTTCCCAATTTGCCCCTTTCCCATTTTGCCCCTTTTTTACATTATGCCGCATAAGAAATTATACTTGTTTTGCTTGGTCGTGGGTTTTAGGGTTAGGGTTAGAGTTTATAGATCTAATGATGCATCCCATGAAGCATTGCATGAAGTCTGTAGACGAATCAGAGGCTGTTGTTGGGGCTGCATGGGACAGGGGGCGAAATGGGAAAGGGGCGAAATGGGAATAAACCGTTCATGGTATGCACAACTTAATGTATAATAATTGTTTACAAAACATGTCTCTATTAACACACCATTGACCGAAAAGGAGCAGGGAGAAGAAAATACTCTTATATTATGCCCCTTTCTAAAAAATAAATAAATAAATGGAAATAGATGGTCTTTCCTTCATATTTTCTTATTCACACAGTATCGTAGGAAAATTAGAGGAACACGAAAACTCCCTACAAAAAATACTTTGTTCCCACTTGACAGTTTACGGAAAGAAACAAAACAATAACACCGAAACATCACATATACAAAGAAAAAGTGCAACACCCTCATCTGAGTCCTACTGGAGAAGAAGGGGGAAGTATTAAAAGCCAGTGCAAAGAGGTCATTTTAAAAATAATGTTGTGTTACAGGTTACAAGTAAAGGTAGGGAGAGCAAAGAGAGACATGTGGAGAGAGTCAGAGACGGGGTGTCATAGAGGTTGACAGAAAAACATAAACAAATATATACTGTATAGTGAAAACGCTGCGAGCAAGGTATTCGAAATAGAACAGACGTAGAACAACCACGTAATGCCTCATTGTAAGTCAACAGCCCCAGACGAGATAAATAAAGCAGACCTTCACTGCCTGACTTTCAATACGTCAAATGAGTGTGTTTTCAAAGCACCTCTGACGCCCTCCCGCTTTCCTCCCTCCCTGTTTGCACACAGATTTAGATGTTTGTCACTGCTCTTGACTTTTTGAGTGATGTAACCTGCAATTACATTGACACTACTGTATATAAAAGGGGTTATTTGCTACGATGACGGTGCCAGACAGACTCTGTTGTCATGGTTACAGCCTCGGGAAAAGTTTTTATATTATGCTGGATGCTTTGATTTATTGCGTTATGTCTGGTCTTTCGTGCATGGCCATGTTTTTGTGTGTGTAACCACAGTTTTAGCTCTCAATACAGGGGAAAGGCTATGGATCCAGACGATGCAGACATGTGGACTGGTTATGTAACTCAACACTGCAGTGGATATCTAAAAAGTAAGGTGTAGTCAGAAAGAAATGCCTTCATGAGCTCAACACTGGGTGGGTTTAAGACAGATTAACCTGTGCAAGTGTCTACAGGATGTATTTGATAGTTCATGTTGAGGATGTTGGCTCAAAGGAAGGGTGAAAAGCTTTAAAGGTCACCTATTATGCAAAATCCACTTTTTCATGTCTTTTATACATCAACATGTGTCCCCTCTGTGTAAAGAGATTCTGAAAGTTTCAGGAAAAAAGATCCTCTCACTTTTTCTCCTGATCCATTTATATAAAAACCTGTCTGAAAATGAGCTGATCAGATTTTGGCCACTTTATGATGTCATAACGATGTTTTGGCTTGTGTAACCATTAGCCAATCACCAACCAAGGTAACCCCAATATTACTGCGGTCAAGCCAGCCTCCACTTCGGAAAACACAGTCAAGCCAGCCTGCACGTTGTATTGCGGTGCGCAAATATCCTATGCATTACGGTAGAGGCCTGGAAAAAATGCCTTCAAAATAAAAGCGTTTACTCGGTCAATAATAAATATACCTAAAAAACATACCAAACATATTCATATATACTGGAGCTTAAATTAAGAAATATGTACTATATAATGTGATCAATAATTATTTAAAACAAACTACGTATAACTACCATATTATAACTGAGTGAATGTAAAATTTAAGGAGTTTCAAAATAAAATACTTTTGAAATCTCATATGGGCTATCGTCCATCAGTTTTTAGATAAGAATAAATAAAAAAGTGTCAATTCTCAAAGACTAATATCACTCCAGCAGGTATGGTTTTTAGGTATATTTGTTATTGACCGAGTAAGCGCTTTTATTTTGAAGGCAGTTTTTCCAGGCCTCTGCCGTAATACATAGGATATGCTCATACTCCTCGTTCCTCGACTTCAGAAAACTGATGATCTCTGGCAGAAAATCCAGAAAACGCTGGAGCAACTTGCCCCGACTGAGCCACCTTACATCTGCGTGAAAGATCAAATCTCCATACACAGAGTCGAGTTCCAAACCATTCGGACACACACCTAGCTGGGCTGTGTCTGTGGCATCGGTAGACTCGTCAAATTGAACTGAAAGTATTCAGAGAGAGACAAGTCTTTTAATACTTGCTGGGATACATCTTCGGACAATGACTCAAATCTTCTGGCTACAGTATAGTGCACCAAGTGGCACCACTTTTTATCCTTGCTTTTATGTCCTCTTTGTTTTTAAAATCCGCAAACAAGACGTCAGCTGTGGCGCTCATTGCTTCTTTGATCATCTCACCATCCGTAAATGTTTTTTTGTGCTGAGACAAAATATGGCTAATCCAGAGGGATGTTTATGTTTCAAAAGCTGCATTGCTCTTTTCTGTAGGCGCGATGAAAAGTGACTGCTGTGCTCTTAGTCCTCTTTTCAGTTCATCAACTATTTTGTTCGTAATACACTGTTGAGTGGATATGAGTCTTTGAATTTAGCATGGGTTCTCGCATGATGGCGCTCCAGCTTGCCCCGTTTCGGCAAGGCTACCACCTGTTGGCATATGAGGCATAGTCTTCTCTTTCGCTGATGTGAAAAGAAATTCCTGCTCCCATTCCGGGTGGAAATAATATGTTTTTGATTTCTTTTTCGGCGGACCCTCAGCCATATCGATGTTGGTTAAAGGTTAGCCGAACTTGGTACAGTTTAAGTTACTACTTCCTCAAGATGACCGTTAAGATATGATTTTTGTTTATCCCCACCCACAATTGCATGCAGCAATTCATAGACAGCAGCATATCAAATAACCAATTGGAGTTTGTAAAATGACCTGTGCATGATTCAAATCAACAAGCCAGGGCTAGGTCTAAAAAGCTTGTTAAAACAACCAACAAACCATTTTTATTATTTTATTTTTTTCATGGGAAAATGCTAGGGATCGATAATGAAGGCATTGAAGATCGACCAGTTGATCGCGATCGACCTGTTGGTTACCCCTGCCCTATACGATCATTTCCTGAAAACAATGACGCCATAGCCCCGCTTCTCCCCACCTCCCCTGCTCACCCCCGCGTCAACCATGTCATTGCTGATGCGTTTTGCCAACAATAACAACAACAACAACAACAATGGCGGATCACAGGGTTGCGTTCGTGCTCCAGACGCTACTGACCATGATACAGATTTTAGCGCAAAATCTACAGCTCTTCTACTACAACCATCAGCCACAATAATAATATAATAATAATAATAATCGTCATCGGTCTTATTCGCTGCTTTTGCTGTATTTCGTGGCGGAAGTACAGCGCCACTTACATGCCCGGCAGATGTATTACAGCGTCTCCTGCGTTTTCGAGCGTTTTCGTGTGGACAGACACGTTTCTTGACCCGTTTCCGTGTGGACGGGAGACTTTTTTGAAAACGACTAAGGTTTGTTTTCGTCTCCGTTTCGTCTCCGTGTGGACGGGGCCTGAATCTCCTCCTAGAGCACTATTGTGTTCTTTTTAACCAAATATCTCTTATGCCCCTTTCACACCAACGCGTTTTCAGCTCCGGCTCGGAGCTGGAGCCTGAAAAGTACCGGTTTTTCCTGTTCACACCGCAGCAGCGCCGCCTCTTAACTCCGGAATCCGGTTCACTTCCAGCTCCAAAAAATTGTCGGTCTAGAGGTAAGAGCTTTGGAGCTAAGGGGCGGCGTCGCTTACGTAGAGGCGGCGTCGCTTATGTCGAGACGTGCAGGAAACTAAACCCACCTCCCCTGAACATGGGTCGACTGAAGAGTCTCGTCATGCCTGCCTACAAGCAGTAGTGCTGAGCAAAGTGACTAGAAGGCAACCACACACTTATAAAAAAAAAACACACTTTATAAAGTCAGGCAACACTAACCAGGCTTTGTATGATTCTATTTATTTGCACCTTACTTTGACCATCCGTTCACTGTCATTGATCATTGTGGAGAGAGGCCGACGTTTTGTTTTGTATTATAGCAACTATCGGATGGAATCTATACATGGGCAGCGCAGGTTGTCATGTCCTACTATCACAAGTAGAATCATAATAAAAATACGCCGGTAAAATGTGCCTGTAGAAAACGGTTTATGCCACAATAGGATAGCAATAGCAAGTAGTCAGTTTAGCTTCGGTTGCTATGTTAACATCACCCATTTTATACCAGAGACACTTTAATAACAGCGTTGTGATGCCAAACAGCGTCAATTCAGACTGACACACATTCACTTAAAGAGCAACTTCCAGGTTCAAGACATCTGTGAATAAATGTGTAGGAAATTGATGAATACACTAGATTTTCAAAAAGATATACATAAATATACACTACAGTGACATCTGGCGTCGTTTTTGTAAGAAATGTTCACTTCCGCATAAAAAAGCCTCGGCACGTGACCTCCCGCGTGTGACGTAACAAAGGGGGAAACAAGGGGGAGATCGGCCGGTGTAACGTATTAATAAACATGGATCCCAATGGTAGTTTCGACACAGAAGACACAGAAGAAGTTGAACATGAATATTCAAATACATATGACGGACCACAACCTTATAATTATGAGCCTGCTAGGCGTCCAAGAGACCAGGAGCAGCCAAGGATTAGAAGAAATAACAGCCATCGGAGAGAAATTGAGCTGTGGTGTGAGGAGAACCACTGGAGAACTGGGCAGCTATCTTGGTGAGTGACCGGCGTTAGCTACAGAATGTTAGCTAACGTCACATCACAACATTGTGAAGTTAGCTATCATATATCAGGCTATAACTAAAGAAGTATTGATAATATAGTAACGTTACTGGCAGGACTGTTGATACTGATCCATAACAGAAACTAATGCGCAAGTATCAGCCGTATCTCGCGTTACCTAACGCAACTCCACACTACGGTGCTGTGTACCGGAGGGGAGACGCGAGATACGGCTGATACTTGACGATCTGGCGGAGAAAGGTTGTGGAGCCTCCGTTGATATGTCGTTGTAAATGGCTTGATGGAAAGCAGGTGTGTAGTCGGGGAGGGTGCACAGCTGATTGCAGCAGGTGAGTGGAGGTTGAGCCGGGAGCCAGGAGTGACAGCCACCACGCACACACAAACAACACAGACAGGGGGAAACAAACAAACACAAAGGAGACGGTTGGAGCAGTACAGCCACCACAGCGTTACCTAATTCAACTCCACACTACGTCTTAAGGTGCCGTGTACCGGAGGGGAGAGAGAGAGAGAGAGCAGCGAAGGGGGGGGGAGAGATGTAATACGGTTTCCTGATAAAGCTGTGGAGAGTATGTGCTGCAGGGAGGTGGATGCACAACGCACCCAGGAACGAACGCTAGCTCTGGTCCTTTTCCCGTGAGGGAAACTGTGGACGAGATCAGGGGTTCCCAAACCTTTCAGCCCGCGACCCCCAAAATAACAGTGCCAGAGACTGGTGACCCCCTGTCTACGGGGGGGGGGTGGGGGGCTAGTGAATTCATTTCAGTTTCCCGCACTCTCGCGGGAATATCTCCGCAATGGAGCGAGCTTAAATTTCACGTTCGATTGCATGATATAGCCCAGCGCCACACCTTCATCAAACATGTTGCCACTTGTCTGTACCATTTTCAGGTGATTTGTAATCTGTTCTAGAAAAACAATGTATTTTTTAGGATTTCAAGAAGCATATAGAACAAACAATGGATGTATTTTATGAACATTTATCCATGCTGAAAGTAGATTTAGATGTGTTAGGAGTGAGATAGAGATTATTATCTAATATATGAATCTGATGAAGCATTGCATGAAGTCTGTTGATGATCAGAGGCTGTTGTTGGGGCTGCATAAACGTTTTTTTATTTTTGTTTTGTAGACAGACCATGCAGGCCTCAGAGAGTTAAACTTGGGCCTGCGACCATAGTTTTATTGTATTTTGTTTTGAAAATCCACAACGGAGGTTTGTGTCGTATTACATGCGGTGTATTTTGCATATCTCTCAGTAGCCATAATGTTGGCTCGGACATAAACTCGTAATAAATGTAGTCTACATTTCATAATAAGAGGTGTAAAACCTGAGAGGATTTAAAATCGCATTTGAACTAAATGCTTATACAATCTGTAGTTGTATTTGTATTGTTGATTTAATGTGTGAACGAGGCGATATAGAGCAGGTTAAGCTGTCATTATTAGGCTGTAATTTGTTATATACTGTTGGAATGGGTAAGCAGGCCTATTGTTTTTGGATATTTGTGGAGTTAGGTGGTCCGTGAGTGTTTTTTATTGGTTAAGTGGTCCTGGTGGTATGAAAAAGTTTGAGAAACACTGCGCTAGATTGTCAAAGGGGGAGCCTCGTTGCGGGGAAATTATACAGATTGCTAGTCCGCCCCTGAAAAATGTCTATGCAAATGTTATTATTAATAATAATAAAAATAAAAAAATTGATTAAATAAAATTGATTAATTAGTTTTATAAAATGTTTTAAATGTTCCATTTTTATTTTGTAATCATCTCGCGACCCCCACTTTGGGAACCCCTGGACTAGATGTCCTGACAGGCTGGTATTTGTGCAACCTGCACAAACACAATACTGCACCATGATTACAAATGGTGAAATACAATGTAAAACTACTGAAAAATACCAGCTCACTAAAACACAACCGCTCAACTCAACGCAACTACTAACTATACCCGCGGTCAGAGAGCGGAGATGTTTACCCCTTGTGAAGTAATATGACGCGCTTGACCTTAAAAAAAAGCCGTTTTTAAGAGCAGAGCTCAAAATTGCTCCTTTCCCTCTGAATTCCTGCCCTTATGTCTCGTAAAACATATCAAATCCTACATTCACTTTTTTAATTGTAATTTTCAAGCAAGTTTAAGCATAAATGTAGAAAAAAAAAAACCCTGCAAGATGCTCTTTAAGGGGAACTGGGGATATGTATCAGCTGCTTGTGTGACAGTCAGACAGTGAATACTTTAGAGCAGCCGCTGCAGTGTGAGCTAACCGGGAGCTAACGGGAGAATAAACTCAGCAGCCAGCACTGCAGCGGTCGGTAAATGCCGCTGAGACACATTAAAAAACAATGAACAACGGCACTCTGGAGAAAAGCATAAGGTTGGAGAAGTCGTTATTTAATTTAATCTGGCTTCGTGTGATTAAAAGCAACACGATCATCGACCCGACGCAGTCCCCCATTGCTGTTGTTGTTGTGAGCGCCGTAACGCCGTTGGGGAGCAAATCAGCGATGTAAACGGTGACGTCATGACGCAGCAGCAGCAGCACCAGTCGGGCTCTGGGCGGTGTGAACAAAGCGGGAGCAGAAAAGGGAAACCGGAGCTGAACCAGAAAAGCTCTAGCTCGAGCTAGAAAGGGAAAAGCACTGGTGTGAAAGCCATCAGAGGGTCGTGGGGAGGGGCTCCTTATTTTCATCTAAAGTAACAGACAGAGAATCAGAACTTTGGAAACAGGGCTGAAACAGAGGGGATTATGGGATGCTGCAATGACCTGTCTGGTGTTTGGAGCCAAACACTTCAGAGACATGTTTTGTATATATCTGAGACCTATAATATATTGATGAAAAACAGTACACTAGGGGACCTTTAAAACATGGAGGATAAACAGCCTGACAGTATCATAAGTGGTGGTTTGTGGTGTTTGTTTTTTGTTTTACTGCCTCTGGGCTTTATTGTGTATGGCATGGATCTAAGTGAAGAGAGAATTTCTCGCAGAAATATGAGAGTATATTATTTATAGGTTCATGAATGTATGTTTATTGCAGCCGACATCACTGCTGTGAGTCAATGTGTGTGTGTGTGAGATCAATAACAGCCATGTAGTATATAAATTACTGCATTATGAGGGTCAACAGCAAGAAATATAGCATGGCTACAGCTGGGCTCAAACAACCCAGTCCCACAAAAAAACGTGTAATAGCTACGTTGTCAACAGGTCAAAACGTATATTCACAAATAACCCTCTCAAGACGTGACATGGATACAATATGTGTTCCTATTCATTTCTAATGAGCAGTGATCGCAAACTTTCGAACAAAAAACGTGGCGGACACCCGATTTATTTTGAGTGGAAAATCCTCGTAGGATAGTTTGGCCGTTATAATGCTTTTTGATTACATTTCTAGCAAGAAGTTTATATCGTACTTTTATAATCTACGTCCAGTGGATGTGTAGGATCCATAGTTTGATAGATATTACGAAGATTATTTGAGTTTCATGTTTTTTTTTTGTACAAAATATTGTATCCATGTCACGTCTTGAAAGGGTTATTTGTGGATATACTACGTTTTGCCCTGTCGACCCCGGCGTTTTTTTTGTGAGACTGGGTTGGCTCAAACATGTCTATAATGACATTTGTTTTTAAATGAAGTGCAGGCAGGGGCGCCGCCAGGGATTTTGGGCCCCATGAAAATATATCACATTGGGCCCCACCACCAGGCACAGGCCACTTTGTTTATAAATTACCTCGAGGGCCCTACCAAATGGTCTAGCTAAATCCGGTATATTCATTCATTCATTAATGTGCAATGTCCCTGCCAAATAAACAAATAAATAAAAGATACACATCTTAAAATGAAGCCATCCCATAATTAATACTCTGACAGGAACCAGATCCTCTTCCTATATTGAAAGATATTTGTATTTCTGGTACAGGTTTAATTCATTTCTTGGGTATTTTCTGTCTGGACGAATATATATATAATGTCATCTCTGTATGTTGCTGTTCTGACCCAGTTTCTTACATATTTAATGCTGGTGATCTATACAGTACATTGGCTTTAAGATAAGATAAGACTTTATTTATCCCGAAGGAAATTGTTGTGCCAGAGTAACACAAATACAATAAACACAGAAGCATAATATTAAAACTGTACTCTAAAAGTGCCGTAAAAAGCAATTAAATACAGTAAACATGTAGACACATAATTAATACTGTAACGTTCACAGATGGAGTTGGAAAACAGGCTTCAAGTTATTAACCTTTAATAACTCTTCTTAGCTTATCGGAATACAGGTACAGGTACAGGTATTGCACTCTCTAACGCTAACTCCCACACATACCCATATATATAACAGTGTCTACGTCACAACTTCCCCGCCCTCCCCCGTCTGCTCCCCCAACCACAGGACCGCATCTAGACCAGCATCACTGTGCAGCTTAGTGATTGGCAGAGAGACGGGGGATGTCTGATTGACACCCTCAGCATCCTATCAGGGTCGCAATACAATTCTTACCAGTATTTAGTGCAAAAGGTTAAACTTAGTGGCAGATACGTAATCACACGTTAACCTGGCATATTATTAATAATAATATTGCACATGTTATATAGCAGCGAGTGTATTGTAATGATGGTAATGATATTCATATTGCACACAGTGTAATTTGCTTTGGAGAAAGACAAGTTCTCTACAGGATCCTTTAGAAATAAGAGAAGGAAAAGTCATAGTGATTCATCTAACCTCATAAATAAACTGAGAAACATTTATCTCGACACTGAATTTCTCTTTTAGCTTTTTCTGCAGCTGACCTCATATCTCTCAATAGAATACAAGGAAAGAGAAAATATATTTTTTAATGGAAATCTTAAATGGATCTTCAACAGAAATGTGAATCATCCCTCTGGTTTGGATGTATTTGGAGCAACTGAAGATGGGGCTTCACTGAAGAGCCTTTCAGCAAAGCACTTCACCGAATGGCTCCCGAGAATTGTGTTTGCATGAATCCATCTTCTGTTCTGTTCTCACATTTTCTTCACATACACATAATCCTTTAGTGTTTCTCTATGAATGCATCGGGTTATTTGGGGGAAAAACTCAAAATAAAACAACGATATAATATATTTTTTTCATTTGGTTTGTCGAGATATATACACATAACTCAAAATTTACAGAATGCTTAGAAGATCATCTGGAGGGAGTTTTAAATGTTTTTGTTTTTCACGTTGATGTTGTTTCGGTACACATGGGACCAAAATGATTAGAGAATAATTGTGTGTGTGTGTGTGTGTGTGTGTGTGAGTGTGTGTGTGTGTGTGTGTGTGTGTGTCTGTGTCTGGTGTGTGTCTGTTTTTGCAAAACAACCCTGAGGGGGGGCTCTGGCAGCAGCTTTTGTGGGGAGAACGTGCTGTTGCTATGGCGAACAACAATGCGTCCATCAGATAAAACAGCACCAAGTACATGTGTGTGTGTGTGTGTGTGTGTGTGTGTGTGTGTGTGTGTGTGTGTGTGTGTGTGTGTGTGTGTGTGTGTGTGTGTGTGTGTGTGTGTGTGTGTGTGTGTGTGTGTGTGTGTGTGTGTGTGTGTGTGTGTGTGTGTGTGTGTGTGTGTGTGTGTGTGTGCGTCATTGCTTTAGCTAGTACAGATTATTTTTTTCAATACACAAAGTCATTTTCTTTTTGTTTTTTGCTCTCTCTCTCATGCAGGAGTTTGATTTCCTCCTAATGAATCTCAAGTGGAGCAAATGTAATCAGCTAAACCCTTTCCCTTTTCTTTTTTTCCATCTCTATCTCCTGGCAGTAGTGAGCAAGAGTGAGTAATGTGAGCACACCGCGGCTCTGTAATTGGGTTTATGCACGTCCAATCTCAGCCCAAAGACCTCATGGAGACAAATGGCAAAGGAGTTTGTCCGTGTGCACACACTCACTCTCACGCCCACTCTTCCTCTTCCTCTTCCTCTTCCTTTGTGTAAGCTAGAGAGCTGGAGATTTAAATAAAAAGTGTTGAGAAAAGCAGGACAAGTTCAAAGGTCACTACTGATTTTCAGGCTGATTTAAGTGATGGTAAGTTATGCATACATGCGCTCCACAGTGACTTTACTAAGAGCTAGTTGATTTAAATAAAGTTTTGATGATCACATTTGTATTTTGAGGCAAAAGTATCAAACATGTTCTGGTTCCAGCTTCTCCAATGTGATGTTGTGTTGCTTTTCTTTGTCGTATACTGTATGATAGTAAATACAACTTATTTTGGGTTGGATGAAAACAAAAGATCTTTAAATAAAAATATTTTATGTGTTTTTCAACTACTTTTCAATCTTGAATTGATGAAACAATTAGGAAATAGACAAGAACAAAATTGGTGTAAATGTTAATATAACATAAAAGCTTAAATGAATAAGAAATAAAATAAGCAATACACATTTAAATATTATATAACAATGTATATTGTAAACTCCTAGATATTGCTTAAGGATTTTGTTGTGTATTTTACCTCATAGTTGTTGCATTTAATATATTGCGATGTAGAAAGTGTGAAATAATATGTATAGTATATATATATATATTCATAGGAATTAGTTTACATGTTGTTTTTAATAATACATTTGTTTTAAATCTAAAAGTTTATGAATATTTTTATGTAGCCTCATCGGTTGCATTTTATGTTGCATGTATATATATATCTTTCTAATGTTGAAATGGATATTTTGACAATTTCTAAACATTTTTTAAATTTGGGATCAATTAAGTTAACCCTCAGGGGCGCATTACTGAGGAACCTTGATAACCTTGACAATAACATCTCCCTCAGACAGACGCCCACTGTTTAAAACACACATCACATGCATTGCTACATGCCACACACACACACACACACACACACACACACACACACACACACACACACACACACACACACACACACACACACACACACACACACACACACACACAGTTTAGATCCAAAGAGAAAGGGAATAGTAAGAGAGTTAGTATACCGTGCAATATTAATATTTTCTATAATGCAATGTGAATGTAACCGCATGCAGTTAATGTATTTAATTATTCAGTCTTGTCAAAAGAATAATTGAACTGAGAGAGAAGGACGTGGCACATTTCAAGCAATATTCTGGTTGTCATTAATATCTTTATTAATGCTTTTTACACGACTGTATATGTTTTAATAAACATATTTCAACATATTTATTGTTGTTATATTTTGTAGAGCAATGTGGACAATGTACCTAACTGCATAATTTATTATAACTATTTTTATTCTATGTTTTTATATCTTCTTTTTGCACATTTTGAATGTAAAACAGCAAAGGTACAGTTCAGATAAAAGGTTAAATATATTTTAAATTTAAAATATGTTTATTTATCACACATATACACACATATAAAGAGGCAATGGAGGTTAAAAAAACCCACATTTGATGATCCATCCAGCGATTTAAGAAGTCAGTGACCACATAAAAAAGTATTGAAGTAGCCAGTGCCATTAAAACATTGTAAATTCATTGTAAAAAATAAATTGTTAACAATGTTACGGTTTGTATTTTTTGGTGGTTTACCAGGGACTTTGTTAGTTGTAAAGTTCTTGTGTCTATATGGATGTTTGTATTCTAAGCACATCTTTACTTCAACTTTCAAATCTGAATCAAACCTTTACGTTTCCTGTAGCAGGGATATTTAGCTTTGATTATATGAATATGTGTATCATATATTATTTTAAAAAACCTAATTCACCCCCATGATTTTAAATAAAGTATTTTGATTATCTCTGCTCTATGCACGTACTCACACATATTTACACATATACACACATATTAAGCGGCAATATAGGTTTATAAAAGTACATTTTAAAAAGTACACACGTCATCCATGGTCAGCAGCAGCAGCATTTACAAAAGTCAGTGAACTTATACAATTATTAAAGTATTATTGTTTCATTTGTATTGCACATTTTTAATTAGACTTTCAAATCTGGTTCAAACATCCTTTATGTCTCATGTAGATGGGATATTGACAGCATTGATTATATGATTATTTGTATCCTATATTATTTAATAAACCTAATTCACCCCCACACATCTTGTTGTTAAATACCAACTGTGCAATATGTGCAATATGTGCAATATATATATATATATGCCGTTAAAAACTGGGCAATATATAGCTGGCTGCTAATTCCTAAGTATTGTTATAGGGTGTGTATTTTGTAAAATGTAACTTTTTTTTATTAGGCTATCATTTCTTTTTTTATCTTTAATGCTTTTGTATGCATGCTTAGGTACCATTAAGCTGTCTTTGGCTCTTTTCTGCTGTAACAATTTAATAGTCCCCTCTTTGATAAAGATAAAGGTATTCTGATTCTGATAAATAAAGTATTTTGACTCTGATTATCTCTGCTCTATGCGCGTCCCCGTGAGTGTTGTGCTGGCGGGGTCTCGCGGTCCCTCCCTCGCCCCCCGAGGCGCGCGCCCACCTCTCCCCTCCGTGTCCGCGAGGGGGCGCTGCGTGTCGGTCTGAGGCTGCGCCGCTCGCCCTGCATCACGAGAGGAAAATACCACCAGATGGCGGTTTAGGATTGCTGCTCTTCTCTCAAGGCGCGGTTCCGCTCGCACGGCCAATTTTCAATATTAAAATACGCACTATATTAAAACGATAATCGATTTATAATTTCAGAAGGTGATCATCGATTCGGCGATGTTCGTTAGAGGTGAGTGTCTTATGTTTTTGTCGTGTTTTGTGTGGTGGGGAAGGGAGCACAGATTAAAGATGGTGGACACAGACAGGGAAGACTGGTTGGATGGGGGGATGGGCGTTAGCGGCTAACGGAGGTGCTTTCTCTCTCTTCCTCACTCTCACTGTAGCCTAGCAGAGCCATTAGCTTTGTGAGCTAGCCACACAAAATGTCGCCAAGACAACTTGCTACAGGGTGCAAGAGGCTGTCGCAGCTCCAGCTTCCAATTTCTATCCGGCTCTTGAGTTTGGCTTGTCAACAAATAAAGAGCCATGCGGTGTGACGTGTTTTCTTGCTCCTTGCAAGACAGGAATCAGAGCATCACCTTCTCCCATTTGCACAGCCCTATTATGATACAGTATTGCCTTGCTGTCATTTATGCAAATTCCACGTTGACTTTGTTGTTATCATCCCGTGGTAGTTTGTCTTTTTTGTTTCATGTACAATGTGATGTATGAACCTAGGAGCTACTTTTCCCCCTGTGTCAACATCGCCACCCCTTTCAAGTTTCTTAGGAGTAGTGGTGACTTTTGACACGGCTAATAAACGTGTTGCTTTTTGTAATGAATGACAGCTGGTTGATGCTTTTTAATACGTTTGCAAGGATCGACTCTGTGCATGATAAACAATATTATTATGGCGCTGCTTTCCCCATCTCCGCCCCCTTCTGTGCGGGAAGCAGGCAACACTGAGCGGGGAAACATGAGTCACATTAGGGGGGATGGGCTCCAGTATCTCCTCCATCTCTACACAGGCTTCAGTGCTGGCTGTCACTCCTCTCTGACCTATGAGCAGCTCAGCCTGTGCAGGATAGTCAGTGATAGTCGATAGTGGGTCAGAGAGCCTCCTGCAGTCTGCATGAATCTCACATTGTTGCATAACCGCTTTGTTTACAGTCGGCCATGTGATTGTCTTGGATTGCAATCTGCAGCCTGCTCGCCTGCCAACTTGTCTTCCATTATCACTCACTGTTTCCACTTCATACTGCACTGGCCATATTTTATACATCCCTCAGAAGCTAGGCAATACATGGTTGAGATTGTTAGAATTACAGTTGTATTGATATCATTTGTGATGGCTCTAAACCAGGGACTTGGTTAGATGAACAGTTATTGTGTTTATATGAATATTTGTATTGTGTTTGCACATTTTTACTTAGACTTTAAAATCTGAATCAAACATCCTTTATGTCTCTGGTAGCTGGGACATTTACCGCGTTGATTATATGAATATTTGTATTCGCCTGCCAACTTGTCTTCCATTTTCATTCACTGTTTCCACTTCATACTCCACAGGCCATATTTTGTACATCCCTCAGAAGCTAGGCAATACATGGTTGAGACTGTTAGAATTACTGTTGTATTGATTTCATTTTTAATGGCTCTAAAGAGATCTTATTACGAGCTTATTGACTTTTTGTGTGTGAATGGAAGCGGGAATTGTGTGATTTTGTTTGTTGGGTAGAATATTTGACCCATAACCGTATTTCAAAAGCACACAAACATTGAAGCCTCTTTGTATTAAATACATTATTGTTCGAATTACAGTTGTATTGATTTAATTTTTAATGGCTCTATAGAGATCTTATTCTTACTATTGACTTTTTTTTGTGAATGGAATTTGGAATTTAAATATGTGTGAGTATTGTTTGTTGGGTAGAATGTTTGTTGATGCAAATATCATATAGTATTATATTTTGAGTCATTGATTTGCAGCATAACACACAGAGACGTTGAATTCAAAGGTCAAAGTGACACATATTGTCTTTTAATCGACATATTTAGAATATCCCTAACATTATATAGAGATTAGTTTTCATGCCTGCTTATTTTGATATATTTATTCCACACATACATTTGATTTACACTAGGGCTGCTCGATTATGGCAAAAATCATAATCTCGATTATTTGGGCCAATAATTGTAATTGCGATTATTTATTGCGATTATTCATTGACTTTGAAAACATCCATTTATTGTACTTTAAAACAAATACAAATAATAATTTGAACTTTTTAACTGTTGAATTATACGTTCATGGTAATCAGCTGAAAAACCAATACAGAATAAAATAAATTATACATTCATGTCTACATTTAAATAAATAATATCAAAATAATAAATACCAATAAACAAGATCCACAAACATGTTGCAGTGCACTGTCACAACCTGAAAACTCCATAACATATAGCCAACATTTTGGTAAAACATGTTCAACATATTCCACCCACTCCACTGGGTCAATAATTGATATCACGATTATTAAAAACGATTATCCATTTACTTTGAAAACATCAATTTATTGGAGAAAAAACATTTGAACAGTAAGTTTTTAACAGTTGATTACCCTGAACTTCAAGTGTAATTCAACTGGAAAAAAAATCGTAATAATGAAAAAGCCGTAATCACGATTAAAATACGATTAATTGAGTAGCCCTAATTTACACTAACAAATGGCTATAGTCGGGCGCAACTACTGTTTTGCATGATTGTTGAAACAGATCTGGTTTTTATGGGAGTGTTATGTAAAAGGTTAAGAGCATGCAGTGTTTACTCTTTCCTTACATAACTTTTATTTTGGTGACCTGCCAAAAAAAAATATTTTCCTCTCCAAAAAAACACATTTTCGGGGTTATTATGTCTTTCAAAATGTAGCGTGGAAACGCAATTGAAGGTGTGAGTTTGTTAACAACTGGAAAATATGACTTCTTAGAGTAGACCTACACATAACTTTGTTAACTGATCATATCTAGTGTGATCTTTTATTACAACTTATCAGATACTTTGTAGTTTAATGTATGTCATTTGATTACTCCCACACACATAGTGACCTTTGACCTTATTCTATGCAAGTAGGTCGGACTTGTGTTTTAATGCCAGAGCACACTTACAGGTAGGGCTGCTCAACTAATCGTATTTGAATCGCAATTACGATTATGGCTTGCAACGATTACGAAAACAACGTAATCGAAATAAAACGATTATTTTTGTATTCCTATTATTAAAAAATATATATTAATTGTTTTTTTAATTGTTTTTTCAGATGAATTATACTTAAAGTTCAGGGTAATCAACTGTTAAAAACATACTGTTAAAACATTTTTTCTCCAATAAATTGATGTTTTCAAAGTAAATGGATAATCCTTTTTAATAATCGTGATATCACTTATTGACCCAAATAATCGAGATTATGATTTTTGCCATAATCGAGCTCTGACCTAAGATTTTCATTGTCATATCTACACCGTGGCTATGCACACATGTCAATCAAAGCCTTGAAACTTGAAGGAACACAAAGGTTATTTAGCTTGGAAATTGGTGGTTTAGACATATCCACGTTAACAAGAATGTATATAGTTAGTCTGACGCCCAACAGAATCGCTCTGTGTTTTGTTTTGTCATAGATACATATATCTTTGGACCAGATACCTGAATGTCTTTAGCTCAGAAGAAAAGAAAACCACTTTGAGAAATGTTCGGTAATCTACCACACTGTGCTTTCCTCAGGTGATGAAACCGGTTGACATGCAGTGCCATTTCTTGCACACCTTTTTAAACAGTGACTGATGTAAAGACTATTTTGTTGTGTAATCCTTTTCAACAACATTCAGGGTTAACAGAAATGGTGAATAATCGCCCTGCTAAATTGGCTCTTTCCATAATAAACCAATAAAAGGCTAAGAACCACATCATGTCTCATGCTAGTAGTGTACATACTGCACTGTGTTGGGTAATGGATATATAATAGTTGTTTGTTTAAGGTAATTGCTTTCAGGCAGCAAATGGCCTTTCCACATGTTGAATAGTATGGTTTGACGATGAATCCAATATTAAAGAGCAGACCTGGACTGTGTGTTATGAATCGTGCCGTTATAGTGGTGACTTAGCTGGAGGGCTTTAGTCCGAGCTATACGCTTATAATGATACAGCTCAAGAGATTATGTAATGGGGTTTGACATTTGTCGAAGCCCATTACACGTCAACTTTGATTCAAGATGTTGGCTGCAGAAAGAACAATATTTCCTGGTCGTATTATTCGTTTTTGCACCACAGTGAGAGACATGTCAAAGCAACATTAAATAGGCCTTCATCGTCTGATATATATTTAGCATTTCACGCATCTAAAAACAACAAACAACGCTCACTTATGAAAAGCAGATTGATGACGAGTCCACTTCCTTCATAATTATGTTGTTAAATTGGAATAAAGCAGATTTGCTAATTGCATTCAATCAAATGTTCTGAAGGCATTTCACATACATTTGCAATCCTAGCAATCTCCCTTTTGATATATTGGTCTTATTGAGCTGTATGGTGTGTTTAAACTACTTGCTAAAATGACAAAAATATTCTTCTTCAGGATAGCCCTGCTCGTGTTAATATGCAGAGAGAGCTGCGTAACACTTTCTGAAATAGTTTTGTCACCCGTGGCTGAGTTGAGGTTTTCATTGTGATGTGGTTTCCTGTTATGTAATTAGCTGCATAGCTGGTGTCAGAGCTGTTGTCTGTCACTTTGTTCTACACAGGGCAAGTAAGGAGTTAGATAACCGTAAAGTCAAGTGGATTTAACTTGTTATCATTTTATGTATTTGTACTGCTATGTTTTTCCTTTTCTCAATGTTTTTTTATGTGAGGGACTGCGGATGGAAAGTAGCTCAAAGCTAAATCCGGCACTTGGCATATTTCATGTTTTAAGGGTTCATTAATGTGCAATGTCCCCGCCAAATAAACGAATAAATACAAAATAAATCTAAAGGCTGTTGAGATGAGGTCCTTCAGTATTTCAGAGCATTTTCTGCCTTTCTCTAAGCCCGTAATACTGTGTAGAACATTTGTAAAGAAGATGCATTGCAGGCAAAATAAACATGCACAAACAAACATTATTTTAAAACACTATATACCATACAATTATTTAAAAAAACGACAGCATTCGCAACTTTTAAAGCTGGACATATCAATTGTTGACAAAGCTCTTGTTTTTAAAGTTTCAGTGTAATTTACAGATTCATTTACAATACGAAGGCATGTTTATTTATATAGCACATTTCAACACAAGGCAATTCAAAGACATTAAGAGCATTAAGAAACATATCATGAAACGACATTTAAAAACACTAATTTAAAAGCAAAGATACATGAATAAAAGTTACACTGCAGTGCGAGATACACACATCTGAACAAACACATTGTATTTCTGTTGCAACCTCATGACACAGCATTACGCCCCGTCCACACAGCAGCTTTGAACAAATCTTGAAAATCTTGGAGGTGGGCGTGTCTGAAAGCTTGGGGATATTTTGCGACCAACAACCAATCACATGAATCTCCCGCCCCGACATACAAAGCAATAGCAATGTTAAAACAAAGTAAACTGGATATAAAATCCCCAAACAGGCGAAAACCTACCAGTTTCACCCACTGTCTCTGCCACCTCCCTCCATGCCTGGTTCCTCCGGTTTGTATCCCGCTAAATAGTTATTGGTCGTAAAGAACCGGGTGATTTGCTACCGTAATTTCTCGTTTGGAATTTGAGGAAATGAACTGCGGTCAGTCTCTCCCAGCTTACACGTGGTTTGATTGGCTAGCGCTTGTACTGTCAGATTTGCATAAACGGGACTTGGTTGGCTGACGCTTCCAGCTCAGCTTCAAAAGTTGAACATTGCTCAACTTTTGAATCCTGAAAATCCTGTAAATCCTGTAAATCTTCGCTTTGCTTCACCACAATGCAGTTCGGCGAAAAGCAAGGCAAAGTGACGTCCCCCCATTCAAAGTGAACGGGCAGAGAAGCGTTGGAAGATTTTTTTAAAGCTGCTGTGTGGACGGGGCGTTAGTGATGTCGCCTGTTCCTTCTTTAGCCATTACACTCACACAGAAGGCTCAGGCACCAGTCAGTTAAATATTGATTGTGTAGATGTGATCCATCTGGTCGTTTAGTAACTTTCAGCCCACCCCATACATTTCTTTTTAAACATATTTTTTGGTGGTCTAATGCAGTGGTTCTCAAACTTTTTTCAATCATGTACCCCCTTTGAAAAAAAAATTCAGCCAAGTACCCCCTTGCCCCTGATCAGCGCAAAAACAATTTGTTAAGGAAAAAATGCCTATACAAAGAGGTACAGTACAGTGCTGAACCATCAGTGTCTGATTTATTAAAACAACAACCTTGTAAATGAGAAACACATTTAAAATGTTTACAATCCATCACTAAATTCATGGCAAATCAATTTTAACATCATCCAATAACACTAAGACGACATTAGTTGCATTGAACTGATCTTTTTAATAAGTTGTATTTACAATGTAGTGAGAAACATGGGCTTGTGCTTCACTGAGGATCTTTGTTATTCTGACAGGGAGGCAAACTGCAGTTATTACACTTCGCGTTTTGAAATATGTGTAACTCTGTAATATAAAACCCACACTGCTCAAACTTCGTTACTTTTACTAAAATTAATATATTTTTTTATTTATTTATTTTGGGGCGTGGGGAATGAAGAGAAAAAAATATATGAGCATTTTCTGAGCATGGGATTTTGACCCCTCATATAAACATATGCATAATGCTGCACTATACTTTGTGGCCACACGCTTATTGTTTAGGTCCTTAGAAAAGTAGGCAGTCATATAATTAACTAGAACTAACTAGATCTGATAGATTTGGACATAGACGCGAGTGAAGTATAACCGGACGCGAGAGAGAGATCAGATCAGCTGACGGAGAACACGCAGCTCTGCATGATCACAGCTCCGCCGCTGTGACGGACCGTTGAGCGGACCAAAATACACTAAGAGTTAGACCTAACACACTTAGCTAGTTTATCTACTCTGGAACCAGCTAAACTAGTTATAAATATATTTGTTCTTTACTGTCGGGTCACTTAGGCCGGTTAGACAGGTCCACTGCCGCACGAGACTGACGGGCTGTCAGGAGAGGGAGAGGAAGAGAGAGCCCCGTTTACTTTTCCCATCTTATTATCCAGAATTACTGGACACTTTTGAATAAAGTAGTTCATCTACTAATAGTAGCCTAGTTTGTGTAAATGCATTAATTATGTTTGTTTTTGACATTAACATAAATCTCACGTACCCCCTGCAGTACTCCAACGTACCCCTAGGGGTCCGCGTACCCCCATTTGAGAACCACTGGTCTAATGGATAGTGAGGTGGGCTGATGATCGGAAGGTTGCAAGTTCAAGTCCCGCCTGGAACACCACCACTAGTGTGCCCTTGAGTAAGGCACTTAGCCCTTAGCTACTCCAGGGAGAATGTCCCTGTAATTGGTAATTGTAAGTCGCTTTGGAATAAGGCGTCTGCTAAATGCCTAAATTATATTTTTAGGAGATTAAACCCCACAGACCCCCAACTCCGGTGTGTTTCACTCATTAACAACGCAACACTGCAACAAGAACGTTGTCTACAGTAGCCATGAACTCGCATGTGTTTTGTTATTTGAGGGGGGGGGTGGATGCGTGGGCCACCCCGAATAGTTTAAGGGGCCTTTGGCTTTTCTTACCAGGGGTGGGGGGTGCGGTGCCCCCACAAATAGAATCAAATTCTGTGGGAAACACTGCATCTATTATGAAAAGTGCATATTTAAGGGAAGGAGATGACTGTCACTGTTGAGGTTTTATCCAAGTAATAACATACTTGTTTTTTTAGCTGCTGCAACGCAAAACTGTTCCAATTCGGGATCAATAAAGTATATCTTATCTTATATACGCATACAGCTGGATTAAAGTGTGATAAACTCCTTATGATGTGCTTCTTAAGTACAGAACCATATAAACACTCATATGATTTGAGATCTTGCCAACAAGAAAGAAATAAAAACAGTATGATGATAAGGTGAAATAAATAGTTAAATTGACTAAAACAATGGCATTAAATACATCAAATGGACCAATTAATGGCTATATCACATTTGAATCAACAGCAATTCCTTTCTCAGTGTGGAAATCTAACAGTATGCAAGTCTTTATTCTTAAGGACAAATGTGAATTGTATTTGTATTCCCAGAAAGTGCAGTCTCAGAGTCTTGTAAGAATGGAAAATTGACGAACAAAGCCCTTAATTGTTCATACAAACGTTGTAACGGTCACAACAGTTTCAAAGTGCTCAAGTATACGGTGGCAGCATGTAAAGAAAACTTGATCATCGTAGATTTACTGCATTCAAATTCAAAAGACTCAAAAAGGACAACAAGGTTACAGCTGGTGAGCGCTGGGAAGTAAATGTTTACTCACATTTCACAACGGATGGATTTCCTGCTTTACTGCATGAGGTTGAATTGTATGTGCTAAATCAGGGTTGTCAAACTCAGTTTCACCGCGGGCCACATTAGCACCATGGTTGCACTCAAAGGGCCGGTTAAGACTATCTAATGTATTATATTACATTATTGCCTCTGCATTGGATTATTATCAGATAGGGTAAACACTTCATAATTAACTACGTCTGAAAGCAGAAGTCTAGGGCCAATAATTGATAGTCTCTTCAGTGAGAATGTCACAAAATGATTTAAAAAGAAAATTATGGAAAAAAAGTCAAAATCTAAAAAAATAAATTACATTTTTATTTTTGGGGAAAAAGTAACATCGAGACAAAAGTCAAATTCTACGAAAAAAGGCATAGTTTGAAAAAAAATTGTCATTCTGACTAAAAAGTCAAATTTGAGATGCATTGTGGGACATGTAGTTTATGGGCGATGTGCTTCTATAAAGCGGCATGAAACCGTTTAATAAACATATATTCTCTGTAAGCTCTTGTGGGGCCACATGAAATGAAATCACGGGCCGGATTTGGCCCCCGGGCCTTGAGTTTGACACCCTTGTGCTAAAGCATGCAAGCTGATGGTTTGCGCATGGTTTAGTGGTGTAATGATGCAGCATACATCTAGGTTGGGTAGGTTAGAGATCGAAAGGCTGTCTGCAAAGTAAAACTGCATGTTGTCAGATAACATAGTCAGTATCAGAAGAATCACACGTACGAGGAATCTGACTTGATGTCGTGGTGCACACAAAAGTAAAAAACAAATACAGATAGAGAACTAAAAAAATTATAAAAAATATAGTAAGGATATAACAGTTTACATGGGAAGGGAATGGAATACAAATATGGAATAAAAATTGGCAGTCAGATAACATAACGACACTCAACGAGGGACAAAGATCAGTTGTAGTTTGGTTTTAGTTTAGGTAGCCTAATGATATTCAGCTGTCAGGTTGAGCAATAATGATACTGTGTGTGTGTGTGTGTGTGTGTGTGTGTGTGTGTGTGTGTGTGTGTGTGTGTGTGTGTGTGTGTGTGTGTGTGTGTGTGTGTGTGTGTGTGTGTGTGTGTGTGTGTGTGTGTGTGTGTGTGTGTGTGTGTGTGTGTGTGTGTGTGTGTGTGTGTGTGTGTGTGTGTGTGTGTGTGTGTGTGTGTGTGTGTGTGTGTGTGTGTGTGTGTGTGTGTGTGTGTGTGTGTGTGTGTGAGATATTTCTCCCTGGTTCTCCTTCACGGCTCAGTGTTTTCTCAGCTGAACTACCTGCAGCTGACGTGTGTTTGCTGACGCAGCTAAACTAACAACTGGCAGAGACTGCTACTAGTCTTAAAAAGAGTAAATAATGGAAAGACAAACTAAGCCTTTGACTTTCCAAAGTAAAAACACATTGACTACTGCCTACATTTAAAAAAACATGCTGCTTCTTTAGTGGGATTATAACCGTTAGCTACTTGAGCCAATCCTTGGTTCCTTGTAATGCTTTAAATGTGAAATATTGCAAACTCCAATGAGGCTGATTGAACTCTTGTAGATTTGAACATGTGGTGTGTACTACTTAGGGCTGCTCGATTATGGCAAAAATCTTAATCTGGATTATTTGGGTCAATAATTGATATCATGATTATTAAAAACGATTATCCATTTACTTTGAAAACATCCATTTATTGAAAAAAAAATGTTAACAGTTGATTATCATGAACTTTAAGTATAATTCAACTGAAAAAACAATACAAAAAAAAAATTGTTTTATTTCGATTATGTTGTTTTCATAATCGTTGCAAGCCAAAATCATAATTGCAATTAAAATATGATTAATTGAGCAGCCCTAGTACTACTGTAGTTTTACACTGATCTCTCTGAAAAGATGTTAAAAGTATCAGTCTAACTGAAATTAAATGGATTTTATTTTTGCTCAAATGTGATATTTTCTGCCCTGTATATCACTCTAGGGTCGCAGCGGTATACCAGTTTGAAGAAATGCAATCGTATGAAAGTGAATAATTGTTTATGATAATTTAATGTGGCCCGCAAGAGCTTACAAAGAATATAATACGTTTATTATACGGTTACATGCCACTTTACAGAAGCACGTTGCCCATAAACTACATGTCCCACAATGCATCTTGTTTTGTGACATGTGCACTGAAAGAGACTTGCAATCATTTGTCCCAGACTTACGAAGTTATTACCCTATCAGATAATAATCCAATTCAGAGGCAATAATGTAATATAATGCATTATTTTATATATATATATTATATATTTATATAGTTACCACTGGCCCTTTGAGTGCAACCATAATACTAATGTGGCCCGCCATTACATTACATTACATGTTAGACGCTTTTATTCAAAGAGACTTACATACTCAATGTGGACAATCCCCACAGGAGCAATTTGGGGTGAAGTGTCTCAGGGACACAACGACATGCTGACTGCAGTAGGGTTTGAACCTGTGACCCCCTGATCCGATGACCAACGCACAACCCACTGCACCACACGCCTCCCATGAAATTGAGTTTGACACCCCTGATCTAAACAATTGCTTTTTCTCTGAGATTGATATCGTACCTTTTAAAATGTCCCTCTGTTGCATCCCAAATAATTTTAGGTTAATTTCTTTAAAAAACAAAGGTTTCGGTTTTAATATCAGGGATCTTATTTCAGTAGACTCAGCACAAACAAATCGTAGCTTACCTTCTGTATTATTCCTCTTAACTAACTTATAAACAGGGGTGCACACAACTTTCTCAGTGAGGTACTCGGATGAGTACCTGGAGTCAGTGTGTGGTACTCCAACTTCTGGCTCCCCTCAAAGTTGCAACAAAGCGTTTTGATCAGCTGTTTTAGCGCAGTGCTGCTGTACAGACCGACGTTAACAGCAGCCCTGTCTGTGCACACGGAAACCGACTCTGTCGTCCGGTGATCTAACCGCCTTCTGGAAAAGCTTCACAAGTACGTCGGTACGCAAATGGGCTTTGTGACACAAGTGACGGTACGCATTTCAGATTGTTGCCGCGCATGCGTACCTGCGTACCACTTATGTGCACCCCTGCTTATAAACATCAACATGCCTATTGTTCTGCACGAGTTGAACACATTTTTATTATACATAAATACATTTTACAGAACTATAAAACCACGCAATTGTATTATTATGTGGGCTAAAAAATATTATTCAAGTATTTCAACCACAATCATGGCAAGATTTTATTTCTGGACTTTTACAATTAATGCAGCATTTTTTATATCTTGTATTAGGGCTGTGCAACTAATCGTATTTTAATCGCAATTACAATTTTGGCCTGCCACAATTAGGAAAACAACATCGAAAAAAACGATTATTTTGCTTTGCTAGGTTGTGACGGTGCACTGCAACATATTTGATCTAATTTATTTTAGTCTAATTTATTTTAATTGATCATATTTATATATGTTTAGTAGCTTGTGGAAGTGCGCTCCAAAATATTTGTTGATCTTGTTTATTGGTATTTATTATTTTTGATATTTATTTAAATGTAGATATAAATGTATCATTTATTTTATTTATTGGTTTTTCAGTTGAATTATACGTTCAGGGTAATCAACAGTTAAAAAGAGACGTTTCAAATTATTATTTGTATTTGTTTTAAAGTTCAATAAATGGATGTTTTCAAAGTCAATGAATAATCGTATTTAATAATCGTGATATCAATTATTGACCAAAATAATCGTGATTATGATTTTTGCCCTAATCGAGCAGCCCTATCTTGTATTTAAAAATATTGCCTGTTCACTCTTAAAAGCATAAATTGAAATCATAAATCTCGACCACACAATGGCTCAATGGGATGTGAATCCAAAGCGTAATGCAAAACAAAAAACAACGTAATTACTGTTATTCTGAAATATGTATTTTGTGATATTGTTGCTTCATATTTTTCAAGTTGAATGCAACCACCATCTTTCCTCTCACTGGGAGAATAGGAAGTGCAACATGACTGTGTTGTTATTTCCACTCTTGAAAGTCATCCAATTAAATTGCCGACGGCAGGAGTATTTTTTCACTCAACAATTCTGTCTATAAAGGAATGAAATCACGGCTAAAATAAACTCATAAATGTGATGGTATTTCTGGAAGTGTTACTCCACAAGAAAACAGATGGTGTGAACATATTGAAGTGCTAGTATTCATAGAAAAAATCCTATTGAAAATTGTGTTTTTTGGTCAACTTTATTGTCAATCTCAAAATATGTTGTACACACAGAAAGATCGAAAAACTGTTTCCCACCGTCCGAAGGTATAAAATAAAAGGATATACAATATATATAACATACCTATACCCCAACTTATTTACATAACTATATATCCATACACATTAAAGTACAAGAACACTCAATAATTACAAAAAAACACTGTTTACTTCAAAGTAAGCAGGATATATATGCAAAAAAGATGATGCAATGAGAGTGCAAAATAAACTAGTTTAAGATGGATGTTTTGTTTTCTTCCCAGCTGTTAGGACAGTGAGGAAGGCTCGCTCTGAGAGGTGTTACTGACAGCGTTTTATTCTTTAACTTCAGTGCTTCAAAGTGGAGCTTTGTGGGCTAGAACACCTTTATTAAAGACTCAGAGAGAGTTCAAAGGACAGACTGCCACCAGGGCTTCACTCAAATTAATCTCAGAGGAGAGCTTAAGGTGGTCTGAGCAGTAAGTCTCTGTGTGAACTACATACTCTGTTATCCACATATTACACTGCCGGCTTTTGTAAAATATGCTTTGGAAAAGACTACTGAGACTGTAAATAAAACATGTGTTGCCTAACACTTTAATTAATCCTACACACTGTACACTGATTGTTTACGAAACGTTATAATTTGTTGTCTACAGCAATTAGTGTTTATTGTCTTAAGAACTATAACGTCTCCTGTGAGTAGTGCTGCGTACCTGGACTCACATTCAGGTTCAGGTCCGGACTCAAGTCCAGAGGTTCAGGTTCAGGTCCGACGTATAAGTCCGGACCTGAACCCATGGCTTGTGTCAAGCTGTGTGAGTAACTAAAGTGAATTTATTGTGAGCTAATTATCAATTGAAAATAAACTCATAATCAACTCAAATTCAAACTCGTCAGGTTTATTGTGCTCCCTTCCAACTTGTGTCTGCATTTCTCTACAAAGTATAAATGTAAAAAAAACACTTTTTGCCACTTAGTCTACAAATGACTTATGACAGCAACTACAGTGAACTACTACAAAGTTCAAACATTTATTTCATTTACCAAACTAAAGTAACCAAACAGTCCCTGAGCTGACTGAGCCTAAAGAGAGTAGACTATACGCATTACACTGTTACACACCGACTATACAGTATACACTGTAGTGACTACTACTCGACCACGCTGTCCACTATGTCTAAGCCAATCACATCGCTAGCTTCCCTTGACGTCACACAGATCTCGCGAGCAGTTGCGATATTTTGCGAGACTTCGTGAGTTCAGTAATGGCCGCCATATCAGAAGCCGACACGATGTTTTTCGTCTTTTCTCAGCGCAAATTTCTCGATCTATGGAAGGTTTTAGATAGTTTAGAACAAAAAGGAGAATATACGTAAGTGCCTAGTTTTTTTTGTGAGTCCAAGTACCGGTTCCCGACGTTCCGGTTTGAACCGACAATTTTTACAAGTCCAGTACCGGTTCGGCGTACCGGTACGCAGCGCTATCTGTGAGGCTTTTATAAGTGGCTGCTGGTGTTTCTACTTGCAATGCCTTGTTTTTTTTAGATGCTGCAATGCAAAAATGTTCCAATTAGGGATCAATAAAGTATATCTTATCTAAGCATACAGCTGGATTATATTGTGATAAACTCCTTATGATGTGCTTCTTAAGTACAGCAGAACCATATAAATACTCAAATGATTTGAGATCTTGCCAACAAGAAAAAAATAAAAACACTATGATGATAAAGTGAAATAAATACAGTTACATTGTCTAAAACAATGGCACTAAATACATCAAATGGACCAATTAATGGCTATATAACATTTGAACGAACAGCAATTCCTAAGACATGTATTTCTCAGTGTGGAAATCTAACAGTATGTAAGTCTTTATTCTTAATGAGAAATGTGAATTGTATTTGTATTCCCAGAAAGTCTTGTAAGAATGGAAAATTGACGTTATGATAAATTATTGATGTATTTTGGGGGCATTAAAGAATTGCCTCCAGTTTCAGAGGTAGACATTGATCTCCTGCTGATAGAGTCTCTAGGGTTTCATGTCTGCAGGATAAATCCATTCTCACCTCGGCTTCGGAGGGGTTTGACTTATGTGCTCTCATAGCAGCCTGATCTAAATTTGGCACAAAACGAGACCCGCAAATCCTTCAGGTTTCCTTTATACAGTCGCGGTAAACAAACAGCTTGAAGCATTGGTTGTGTGTGTCTTGGCGGTCAGTGTTATTTGTACACACTCCTTACTTAATATTGATTTACTGGCCTGTGCCAAGTCAATTCTTTGGATCTGATACAGAGTGGGAAGGAAGTAAGTGGTCGCAGAATGAGGGAAAAATCTGGGCAAATTAGCTACGAGACAGGGCTTACACGCATATCTGGAAGTAGGCGTAAAATGTGTTAAAGGGGAAGCAAAATCCACTTCTTCCTGTCTTTTCTACATCAACATGTGTCCCCTCTGTGGAAAGAGACTCTGAAAGTTTCAGGAAAAAAGATTCTCTCTCTTTTTGATCCATTTCTATAAAAACCTGTCTGAAAATGAGCTGATCAGATTTTGGCCACTTTATGATGTCATCACAATTTGTTGGCTTGTGTAACCATTAGCCAATCAGCAACCAAGGTAACCCCCCCCCCCACACCTTATCACCTGAATCTCCTCCTAGAGCACCATTGAGTTCTTTTTAACCAAATGTCTCTCAGAGGGGCGTGGGGAGGGGCTCCTTATTTTCATCTAAAGTAACACACAGAGAATCAGCACTTTGGAAACAGGGCTGAAACAGAGGGGATTATGGGTAATGCTGCAATGATCTGTTTCGGCATTTTCCAAGGTATTACATTTTGTAGCTTGTTTTCAATAAGTATCTAAATGGTCCAAAGAGGTTGTATTCTACAGTGTGCCTGAATGTAATCATTGCGTAGGTGTGTAGTGTGATTCTGTGTAGTTTTATTTATGGCATCCCGTTGGATTTGACGTCATCTGAACAGGACATCTCACGCTCACTGCTTGATAGCGCGCGTAGGTCCGTTTACGCCGGTTGTTAAACAACATCGTTATGGGGAAATGCAAGTCTGCGTCCAAATGGTTGGAAGATAAGGAGGAAGGACAATCAATACTGTATATAGTCAATGTGAGGTAAAGTGTGTCGCCAAGGTAACCGGTTAGAACTCAAAGTGGCGATGAGGTCTTAAAATGTTTGGAAAGGGTCTTAAAAAAGGTCTTAAAAGGTTTTACATTTGGCTTCAGGATTCCTGCATATACCCTGATATAATATATTGATGAAAAACAGTATAATAGGGGACCTTTTAAGTGGTACTGGAAATGTTTTACCATGTAAAATAAAAGCGGTCTGCATAAAAATCGAGACTTAGATCCTGAAAATGACTTGAGAAAAAAGTTACTGCGGCAACAAGGCTATCTATGTTTCCATGGATTTCAGATGAATCCCATCGAGGTCTACTACAAGTGGAGATGTGGCGGTAGATTTGCTCACTGCGCCGCCCTGAGACATCATTAGTTTGTATCACTCAAACCCCATCTGCTCCTTCGGTCAGTGTGCAGAGGATTAAGGGTTTTCCCTGTCTGCACTGTCTCACTCCAGCAGATTATTTACCCGTAAACCTCTCTCCTTATTCCCCACTGACTGCGTATTATCATGCCAGCGTTATCCACCACATGTAAACAAAACACAGAGTCAGACAATCCCTCGGCTTACAGCTGCTGGAAACTGTTGACGCTTGTAGTCAAGGTTAGACGGATGTTTATTGAGCACCATCTTCAGCTGTCGATGGACTTTAATAGCGCTTAGAAAAAGATGAACGTTCAACCAAATGTGATTCATCATCAAGCCCACATGCTTCTGATAGATTTAAAAAAAACTGTGTCTTGCAGTGTTTCCGCCAGGGGGGCGTCTTGCCGTCATTTGACGCCCTTATTCAGCTTTATCTGAACTCGAGCCGAGGACGTCCAAAAAAAAAAATTATTCGGGAGAAGATCGAGTTTTTATCGCTTGAAATGACGAAAAGGAAAAAGGACAAGAACATCCCTCGGTTGGAGGGCTGAAGGAGTCTGGTGGGATTCTTTTCGCCGCCAGCAAAGCGTGTTCCTGTTACGGGAAGTGTACTGCCGCCGAGCCTTGACGGGGGGTGCTAGTGGAGCACGCGCGTGAACTGCGAGCGCCGGAGAAACTGAATCTCCGTGGTAAACTGTGGTAACATGAAGAGGCTCTTCTTAGCAGTGTTAATTTTGGCAGCTGTTTTTGATTTAGTCTTTAGAAGAAAATGGTTATTAGTTTTAGTCACATTTTAGTCATTCCTATCCTTCGTAGTTTTAGTCTAGTTTTAGTCGACGAAAACTCAAAACGTTTTAGTCAACGAAAAATTACATTTTAGTCAAAATGTGTCTCTATACTCTCTGAACGCTCCGTCCCCGGCAGATCTCTGTGCCCGCTGCAGCATGTCTGTTAGGCCCCGCCCCCGCACACAGAGAGACACAGGGAGATCGCTCTTCTGGAGTGAAGAGAGCGGAAATAATGATATTGCAAGTTAGAAACTTAAGATGCATTTTGACAGACAAGACGGACACTTGGGGGAAAATATTTTGCTTTTTGAATGTCCGATAGTCCACCATCAACACCTTAGTCCCATCTCGTCAACAAAAACTAAATATACATTTCGTCATAGTTTTCGTTATCTAGAATCTATTTTTAGCTCGTTCTCGTCTCGTCATGTAAAAAAGGTTGTTGACGAAATTAACGCTGCTTCTTAGTGAGCCGAGCCAAATGATGAATTCCCATCACTAATACGTGAAGAGATAGTATCTATAAAGGGGCGGCTCAATTCAAAGTTCAAGTCAAGTGACACAACGTGACGTCACACCCCCCCTCTCTGGGTGGACGCCCTCTCAGCCCTGGTCTGACGGAAATACTGCTTCAATCTCTACACTATAACCTTAATGCCTCACAGAATAATACATATTCATGATGTTAACAGACTGTTAGTGCAGGATAGGAGGTCAGCTAACATATACCTATCAATTATTCAATATCTAGAAAAAAAAGTGCATTTTGAGGAGACATGGCAACATCCTGAAATGTCTTGCTTTTCTAACATTTAAAGTTATTTAATTTGAAGCAAACAACCAAAACAACCCACACAGTGTTGCCTTCGAAAAGCTGGTAGCACACGTTTGATTTAAAAGCTCTTACAGTTAACGCATCCTTTTTTAATGATTATCCTAAACACACATGTATATGTCTGCAGAGTGTGGAGGACCTGTAATACTTTATGTAACATTTTACATTTATATATTTAATATGTAATATTCCATCTCTCACATACTTATGTATACATAGTACCTTGCTTTATATTTTGTTTTTGTTATTGTTAATTTGTAAATTCAACATGTATATTTTCTACTTTCTTGTTTATTTCTAGTCTTTTACATTTGTGCTGTTCAATGCCATTTCAATCAGGACAGACTTCATTTTGTTTAACGAACATTTATTGACACATGTCACATGATAAATGTCAAGTCTTTGGCGATTAGACCCCGATCCTGAAATGGTATATCTAAAGGGGGAAATGCAGCCGTGAGCATATAGGGAACCCCCCGGGGTCTAGACACTGGTGATGATGCTGAAGATCTTGATTTGATGAGGAGGGTGGTGTGATGAGGTCTTTGGATTAGCTCTCCTGGCACTGGATGTGATGAAAGGAGGTGGATGAGGAGGAGGCGGGCCACAGCATGAACACCTGAAATCACAGGAGAGAGGAGAACCATTTTAAAGTTTGGCTGCAGCACGCTGATTGGCTGCTGGAGAATGAGGTGAAATGTAATAGGTTAAAAGAAAGCCTGTGATGAGCTGATTATAAGCAGCTGCGGACTGAATGTATCCCAGTCTTCCTGAAATAACTTGCCCTGAGCTTCATGTGTTTTATGCTGCTGAAACACAAACATTTCCCAAATTGGGATCAATAAAGTACTATCTATCTAAAAAAAAAAAAAAAAAAGATTATCATGATAGCGTGTTCCGGTGATTACATTACATGTCACTTGTTAGAGGCTTTTATCCAAAGCGACGTACATACTCAATACTGTCGGCAATCCCACAGGAGCAATTTGGGGTGAAGTGTCTCAGGGACACAACGACATGCTGACAGCAGCGGGGTTTGAACCTGTGACCCCCAACACCAACGCACAACCCACACGCCCCCACTCATGCAGTGATTCCCATCCCTAATCTGCACTCATTATTTACCTTTCTGTTGATTTTCCTCAGCTCAGCAACTTCCAAAATCCACTCAAGATTCAACAGTGCAAGCAGCTTACAACTATTTCTATTACTTTTCATTTTCATTCCTCTCTTTATTAATCAGTCGGTTTAATAAATGTCCTTTTACAAGCTTGTACAGCCCAAGGTGATGTTTCCATCGGTCTTATTTTTGTCCAATCAGCACTTTAAAACCCAAAGGATGTTCAATTAACTATCTCACAACAGAAAGAAAAGCAGCTAATTAATACTCACATTCGAGAAGCTGTAACCAGAGAATAACTGGCTTTTTCGCTACTTGGATGATTATGACGACTAATATCTTGCATCTAATATCATTCAATGTCAACAAAATAATTAAAAACTAAATCCAAAGTCAATATAAGTGTTCTAAAAATGCCCTTTTCTGTTTGAGCAACCGTGATAAAAGGAACTCTAGAAGTGATGAAACGATTATCAAAATGTAGTTCAACACATTTTCTGAAAGCTCTCTAATTGCTTAATCACATTTGTAATGATGTGTTGTCTGAAACACTCCAACCGTCCACATTACACAAAGCTATTTGCAGGAGAGATGAATCCCAACACATTACCGAATGCTCGTCTCACTAGGAATCCAGCCTGCTATATTACCTCTCTTTGTCTTGCTGTTTGTTTCTGACACTCGGCTGAGATTTCAATTCACTTTCTCCTTGAAGTACAGTTTTAAATGAACCATCTGCTCCAGTTGCAGCTCTCTAGCCTCTTCTTCTGATTCCATCACTTTATACCAGGAGGGCCGTCATTATTCCCCTCAGCTGTCCGTACATTATTGCTCCACTTAAAATCGTCTCGCTTTGACATCAGCCGACACCGATAAGACGGCTTCTCTCGTGAAATCTTTGATGTGCCGCTAGATCATTAGGAAGTAGTAATGGGTGTTAGGGGTAATGGCCTCTGCAAGTGTGTGTGTGTGTGTGTGTGTGTGTGTGTGTGTGTGTGTGTGTGTGTGTGTGTGTGTGTGTGTGTGTGTGTGTGTGTGTGTGTGTGTGTGTGTGTGTGTGTGTGTGTGTGTGTGTGTGTGTGTGTGTGTGTGTGTGTGTGTGTGTGTGTGTGTGTGTGTGTGTGTGTGTGTGTGTGTGTGTGTGTCGGTCTCTTGTGTGTGTGTCGGTCTCTTGTGTGTGTGTCGGTCTCTTGTGTGTGTGTCAGTCTTGTGTGTGTGTGTGTATCAGTCTCGTGTGTGCCAGTCTCGTGTGTGTGTGTATCAGTCTCGTGTGTGCCAGTCTCGTGTGTGTGTGTGTCAGTCTTGTGTGTGTGTGTCAGTCTCTTGTGTGTGTCAGTCTCTCGTGTGTGTGTCAGTCTCTCGTGTGTGTCTCAGTCTTTTGTGTCCCAGTCTTGTGTGTCTAGTGTGTGTGTGTCAGTCTCTCGTGTGTGTGTCAGTGTTGTGTGTGTCTCAGTCTTGTGTGTCTAGTGTGTGTGTGTCAGTCTCGTGTGTCTCAGCCTTGTGTGTGTGTCAGTCTTGTGTGTGTCAGCCTTGTGTGTGTCTCAGTCTTGTGTGTGTGTGTGTGTGTGTCTCGTGTGTCTCAGCCTTGTGTGTGTGTCAGCCTTGTGTGTGTCTCAGTCTCGTGTGTGTCTCAGTCTTGTGTGTGTGTGTGTCTCGTGTGTGTGTGTGCTCCCTCTTTCTCCCCCGTTATTAGGAGTGAGGCAGACTGAAAATGTGGGCCAAGGTGAGGGAAGCAGCCCAGACGGATGAGAGAAGAACAAATGACTCTTTTTCTGCCCCACTCCCTCTCCTGCTGCTCTCCCCCTCTGTGCTGCTGTCACACTTTTCTCCCCCATCGTTCCCCCTCCTCACCCTCCTCCCATTTACCCCCCACCACCATCACCAGCACCACCAACTCCTCTTCTTCTCTCGGCTCCATTTTGCATCAGCTGCAGCCGAACAGGCAGGCAGCCATTGCACAGACACTTGGCTTCTTCCCTGCTTTCTCCTCCTCTTGTATGCCTTTCCACAACCTTGCTCTTATGATATCCCTTAGAGGTAGTACTCGGGAGAATAGGAAATAAATCTAGTTTTCAAAAGAAATCTTATCAGTTTGTGCAGTTCACACACAAGCATCCTTCCCCCTCTCCTCCTCTTCGCTAGGATCAGGCTTTGAGCTGCAGAGATTCCAGCGTACACTACTTTGTGGCTATAACAGATGGGTGGGTGGGTGTGTGTGTGTGTGTGTGTGTGTGTGTGTGTGTGTGTGTGTGTGTGTGTGTGTGTGTGTGTGTGTGTGTGTGTGTGTGTGTGTGTGTGTGTGTGTGTGTGTGTGTGTGTGTGTGTGTGTGTGTGTGTGTGTGTGTGTGTGTGTGTGTGTGTGTGTGTGTGTGTGTGTGTGTGTGTGTGTGTGTGTGTGTGTGTGTGTGTGTGTGTGTGTGTGTGTGTGTGTGTGTGTGTGTGTGTGTGTGTGGTAGGTAATCTCCCGTGTGACATAATCATAATATTTTTAATCATAATCTCGTTAAACCAGACGACGACCACAGTTGGCCTCGGGCGGTTCAGCGTTACAAGGGCTGAGGCTCTTTGGTCTATGTTGGTATGGAAGCTGGCAGCATGATGATGATGATGATGAAGTGCAATTATTGTCTTGGAGGTTTTGCTCGTAGAGACGGACCAGAGCGACCAATTGTGGTCAAAACTCACGAGTTAAGTTACTGGTCGGCTTCATAGCGGGGAGGTTTGAGATGTTGCAGATTCCTGTTGTTCTGTCTTCAACGTAGTTCAGAGTTTTCAAGCTTTTTGTTCTGACTTTGATTATAAGTCAGAATTTATGTTTCCAAACTCCTTTGACGCAAAAAAAAAGGGACATTTATTTGCATTAAAAACACACAATTTAAATTATGAATGAGTTGATTGTATTTATATTAAAGTATTTGCTTTAATAAAACAAAAATCTAAGCATTAGTTAGCTGCTTAGACCTTGTGTTAGGAAGTCGCAGAAGTTGTTAGCATGTCGTTATTCCCTTCCTATTACTTTCAAAACAACTATTTATTTGTGTTTCATCGCCAAAAATGACATTGAAGAATATTACATACAACGTGATCACTTTTTATGTTTTACTGAATAAAGCTTGAAAAATTCATAATGGACCTCAACAGAAACTTGTTCTGTTCACGTAAGGCAATTTGTATTTAGCAAAGCAAGCCTGAGCTGCTAACAGCTAATGCTAACTAGCTCTCCTCGTGTCAATTCAAACACAGATTTGTTGTAGCGTTATCAGGTTAATAAACAGGGTGTGGCCTCTCAGCTTTTGTAGTGCCATCCTTTTGAGTGTTTTCTTGGCTCAGGTCTCAAACAATGTCAAACATGATGCAGCGTGCATGTGGAGTTAGGTTATTATTGTGCATTTTTTATTATTGTTCGCGTGCCAAAAACAACAGAAAGGCCTCTTGGAGCCTAACCACTTCCAACAATACAGAACACACTGCAACGACAGGAGCACTTTTATTGGATTTAGTTCAGACGATTGCACCCGGTGACAGCGTTATCGTATGCATTACATTAATGCACACAATGTTGCTTACTGCACATATTTTATATTCTATAATTACATTACATTACATGTTACTTACTGTGGACAATCCCCACAGGAGCAATTTGGGGTGAAGTGTCTCAGGGACACAACGACATGCTGACTGCAGTGGGACTCAAACTTGCTACCTCCCTGATTCCAAGTTCAGCGCACTATCCCCCTAATTTATTGCATTCTATTTCAATGTATATGACTGATTTATTTTATTGCTATCTTATTATATTTGTATTACAGTCTTCTTAATATAGTTTGCTATCCGTGTACATTTTTGTTGTTTATTTTTATGTATGCACCACGACACCTAGTCTAATTCCTCGTACGTGTGAACCTACCTGGTAATAAACCCGTTTCTGATTTTGATAGTTGCGTAAAAGTGAGGCTTTTAGGGAACCAATCTAAACGCAGGTGGTTTCATATATTATATCGCCGACACATTGTGCAATCAACATTTACATCATAGTTATACAGGAAGTAAGAAACGTTCTAGTTCCTCTTTAAACAAAGCTCTGCAGTCAATGGCATACACATACACATTTTTGGGTGTCAAAGTCAATCTCAAAATATGTTTGTACACACAGAAAGATCGAAATACTGTTTCCCACAGTCCCGAGGTATACAAAAACTCACACATTAAAATGCAAGAACTCTCAATAATTACAAAAAACGAAAAATAACCGTTTGCTTCAAGTAAGCAGGATATACTTTATATAAAAAAAGATGATGAAAATGGGAGTGCAAACATTTCCATAGCAGCCTAAAAGTGGTAAAACATCCTTATTTTGTCCTCGCTGCAGTCAGACACCTTTTATATCAGTAATGACACATTCTCCCCTTCCGGCGTCTCACCTCTGGCTGAAAGAATACACTGTCTTTATGTGAAGATGTCGAGTTGAATGAGCCTCTCGTGCTGGTGGAGTTCAGTAAAGTGCACACGGTATAATTTAATTAGCAGCAGATGAATGATCAGCACCCATGGCTGATGTATCACCCGTCCTCATGTCTGCCTTCGGACTTAACTACTTGTTTCTGAATTGTCGAGGGCACGTATTTCATATATTATTATTAATCCACAGCGGTAAAGGCATCACTTTATTGCCATTTTAATTCGAGCCGACACGTGCTGTGTTGAATGCAAAATGGGATTCAACTCCCAGACCCTTTCTGTAACACTTGATTCAACCTACAGTAGAGGCATGGTAAGTAAGTATGCAAGGCTTCGTCTAGTTTATGTTGAAATGTGCAGATAAATCGAAGCTCCGACATGATGTAGGAATTTGTGAGTAACAAAGACGCCTACATTTCCTGTTTGTGGTTTTTTAATAGTCAGGGTTCATATACTTTTTCAACAATGATTTTCAATGACTTTTTCATGACTTCTCCATGACCAAAACAATTACTCTTTCTCAGCGGTACCACTGAAAATGGTTTATTTTAACATGGAACAGGAAAATAAGGTCTGCATATGAAACATGTTGTGCCTATCTAAAACAAATCAAATAGGCTTACTAGCTTCTACTAAAATCTCTCAGCAGCAAAACACCTCGTCAGTTAAATGCCATTTCACGTTTCATTACTATACGATACAGTCTTTATTATTGTTATAGTATTACTATTTCGGTGATTAGATGAAATATAAATTATATTTGATGCAACTTTAATTACATTTCCATGACTTTTCCAAAACTTTGGGAAAAAATATTGTTTTCCATAACTTTTCCAGGACCTGGAATTAGCATTTTGAATTTTTTT
>NC_136905.1:79950758-79983604 GCF_949606895.1 Notothenia rossii | reverse complement strand
GATACAGTACTATTACGTCTGGGTCTCTGTGTTTCATTAACGCTCGGCTCTGTGTGTGTGTGTGGAACGAGCCATTTTGTGTGCGTGCGCGAGAGAGAGAGAGAGAGCGCACCGGTACCGGAGATCGTTGTTGTTAGCTTCTGGTGCTAGCGAGCTACGCTAACGGATATAAGGAGTTTTTTCAAAACAAAGTGGAGGAGAGTCTTCTCCTGTCAGACTGAGAGACTCAGTGAGCTAAAGGACTCTCTCAGTGTTATCTCAGTGGGTCTTAAACGTTTTGTTCACGATTAATGTAAACAATTATTTCCGAGGCACACGTTTATATGGATATATCCTTTATTTAACGAGGTAAAAGACTCATTGAGATTAAAATCTCTTTTCCATATATGATCATTATAGTGATAAAGAAATAAGAGAATAAATTAAAAACAGGTATGAAATACTATATGACATTAAAAAAAAAAGTTTAAAAGGGGAGTGATTTGTAAAATATCCCTAAAGAAATAGTAAATCTGTTCACAGTTCTGTTTCAAATGGGTGTTGAGAGAGGTATCAATAGATCTCTTCATTTTGCTCTCAAAGTGCACCAGATTGATGCTTTTAACTTCAATATTTAAAAATATTCTCGGGGGAGCATTCCCCCAGACCCCCCTATTTGAGGTCCACACACCACCTATAAAAATAGTACTTTAACCCTGCTTACACCTATATGCCGTGAGCTGATTATTGAACCTTCATTGTAACAGTCGCGGGTACACTGTATATGCGTGGGGATTGTTAAAGTAGAAAATTCCACTGTAGCGACCGGTACATTAATGGGAAACCCTAAATGTTTGAGCACCCTCTATGAAACGTCAAGCTACCCCACAGCACCCCCAAAATAAATCTCTGGCGCCGCCACTGAGCCTGACTATTTGTGTTGGGGGGCCCGATTTTTTTTTTCTCTCCAAAGGGGGGGCCTGACAGAAAAAGTTTGAGAACCACTGTTCTAAGATATGATAAGATGGACCTTTTATAGAGTGGTGCAGTGACGAGTCCTAAAACCCGGAAGTGAGTTAGCATTTTACCACTTCCTGTTCCCTCGTCTCAGAGCCAATGGGATTGCTCCATAGGATTTTGGAAAATAGCTTGAAATAAGGTCTGTGGTTGACACAAAGTCAAGAGACGGATCACGTTTTGTTCTGCGACATTAAATACATCAGCAGTGACCCCACTGGTGATTTTTGAAGAGTTTACGTGTGAAAAACGATGGTTGTTACCAAGTGGCTGAATAGGACTACAGAAGTCGTCGAGGCCGTTGTACGTCATTACGCCGAACAAGTAAACAATCCCGCTAAGTTTGTTTTTCCCCGTGTTCTGCTTGAAAGCAAGAACCTGCCTCCTGCAAACTGTTCAAACAAACGCTTCAACTTGTACAATTTTGAATCTGTATTTTTGAATATGGATCTTAAGTTGGCGTGACGTTGAAGTCGTGCGACCCTGCTGTACTCGCCTGTAGTTCGTTTATAGCATAACGTTAGCATTTTGCTTCTGGCGATTAGATTTATGATTCAAAAATTAGGGTAGACATGTGGAGATTATCCGGCTGAAGAAAACGTGCATTTATCAAACGGGTTCGTTTTCCACAGACCTTATTATTTTTGCAATATTCCGAAATCCTATGGAGAAATCCCGTTGCTTTTTGTCGAGGGAACCCATGCAGCTTACTTCCGGGTAAATACTTCATCCCTGCTCCACTCTATTGATCCCGTGGGGAAATTCAGTAGTTCAAACAGCAACAGGGTAAGGATGAAAAACAGGTTTCACACAGGTTAATAAAATTAAAGATAAAATCAAAGATAAAAATAAAAACAGGGGGTCCGCGGGGTCTTAAAAAGTATTAAAAGTTGGTAAATCAATTTATCGGAAATTAAGGCTATTAAAAAGTATTAAACGGCATTTTCCAAGGTATTACATTTTGTAGCTTGTTTTCAATAAGTATATCAATTGTCCAAAGAGGTTGTATTCTACAGTCTGCCTGAATGTAATCATTGATTGATAGCTCGCGAAGGTCCGTTTACGCCGGTTGTTAAACAACGTCGTTATGGGGAAATGCAAGTTTGCGTCCAAATGGTTGGAAGATACGGAGGAAGGACAATCAATACTGTATATAGTCAATGTGAGGTAAAGTGTGTCGCCAAGGTAACCGGTTAAAACTCAAAGTGGCGATGAGGTCTTAAAATGTATGGAAAGGGTCTTAGAAAAGGTCTTCCATTTGACTTCAGCATTCCTGCATATAAATGGTAAATGGACTGTACTTATATAGCGCTTTATCCAGTCTTTACAACCCCTCAAAGCGCTTTACATACTACATGTCATTCACCCATTCATACAGAGCAGTACCACTTGCTCTAGGACCTAACATTCACACACATTCACCATGCCATCGGGAGCAACTCAGGGTTAAGTATCTTGCCCAAGGACACATCGACATGTTGGCTGCGCGGGCTGGGATCGAACCCACAACCTTCTGGTTGAAAGACGACCACACTCCCTCGCCCATGTACCCTGGAAAATTATGAAAAACCATGGAGTAAGAAATGAATTAAAATGAACATAGTGTACTGTATATACAAATTGGGTCATATATACATATTAGATATATTTACATGAACAGTATTTTATGTCCAGTAGTTTTAGTGACCATCTTCAATGTTGCTATAATAGTGTAGATGTTTTTAGTTTAGGGCTGTTAAGATGTGTCGAAATAAAGTATTAGTGCTGCACTAATTGGTCATTTCCTTTTAATGAGATTGCTCTATTTTTAACCCAAGACAGGAGTAGTGTTTGTATGGAAAAGCCAGATTATTCTACAAGAAAAAAATATGTATTTCACATTTGAAGGATATGAAGTGACCATGAAAGACTTTACTCTGTAAAACAAGATTTATCCCTTTCTGTCCGGGTGTTTGAACTCACCATTTCCTCTGGCACTGGAATTGATTTATTACCTTGATTACATTTTTATGTGTAGATTGTGATGGCACCACTGCATCATAGCTGGATGTGTCCTCCTACAATATCTGGTTGCGTCACACTTTCACCATCCCTAAACGCAATTCTGTGTACACTCTATAATTAGCTTAGAGACACGGCCTGATGACAGAAGTTTGGCTTTAGGAAAAGGTTTTGGCTGCAAGCTAAATGTGTCCAGCTCCTTCAAGAGGAGACCATTGCCATGCTGTCTTTCTTTAGCAAAAGTAATCCTGTTTCTTTATTTAACTTCTTAATCGGGACACAAAAACGCCTCACTTGTGTGAAGAAGCAGGAAGTAAAAAGGAACTCACCTTGTGGTATAACCGGCAAGAGAGAAAGCCTTTGAGCTCCATACTGTTTCGGAAATAATCCTTGATAATCCATGATATGGCGTTTCATCACAGCAGGTATTTAGTTTAGACAGTAGCTGCCGGGTCCCCCATGAGCTCAGCCCCCTCCTTTTTTATTTGGTATCAATTTTTTTTTTTTTTTAAAGCTTTATACCCAAAATCAGCACTTTTGAAACAGGAAGCGAAATAGAGGCTATTTTGAGCAAAACACTTCATAGACATGTATTTTATATATCTGAGACCTATGCTATTGCCTAAAAATAGCATGATAGGTGACCTTTAACTTCTTAATCGTGACACAAAAACGTCTCACTTGAGCTGGCTTTACAAGGACACAAAGTAATAAGTTGTGGGACATCACTAAAGTAACAATTACTGTGCCTCATGTTTTTTAACTTTCTATCTCAATCTCAATCTGGTGGTTGATAAAGGGTGTTGCAGTTTCAATTAGATATCAAGCATAATAATAACGCGTTGGAAAAGTACTACATTGATAAAGGATGTTGCCGTTTCTAACTTTGTTCTCTTGTCAGGACAATTACAAGAAAGTTGTAGAAAGTAAAGCAGGATTTTTCTGGATGATGCTACATTGTGGCAACGTTTAACAACTTGGTTATTAACACCTTTATTCGTCCCACAGAGGGGACATTTGCATTTGTTACAGCGAGAAAAGAGCCAAATACGGCTTAATATTAACCAAGAAGCATGAATACAAAAATATTCAAGATATTTTTACTGGATAACAGGTTTATGAGTTTTTCCAAGCACTCAGCCTTGAGGCCCAAATGAATGCGGGGTCTGTGCCGTTGATTTATTTAGATGTCACACAGTGCTGTCATGTGACGGGATATCGCCCTAGGCAATGTTACGGGCCTCTGTTCAAAAATGCATGTAGCTGCATCGTTGGGTTTATTGTTTAAGGTCCAATCCAGTTTGAGTAATAGACCAATGAATGTGAAGGCATATTGGTTTAAAAAGTTACGACACTAGTTTTAGATTCTGGATATCATAATATTGTTTGTTTATGTCCCTACTTTATATACATTTCTGAATGTACTGACTGTTCTAGATGTGCGCCGGTATTTATCACTCAAACCTAATGAAATCAATGCACCAGCACTTCAATGGTTTGGCTTATTTAAAGCAAATTAACCTGTACTTTTTCTTGTTGTTCTGAGTTTGTATCTTTATGGTTTATTGAATTTTTTCTCCTCAATTCGCCCGGCCCAACATGATAATAATAATTCATTACATTTTTTATTAGAGCGCTTTTTAAGGCACTCAAAGCGCTTTACAATGACACATTACACATATTAGACATGTAACAGTTATTACTGTGGACAATACCCACAGGAGCAAATACAAAGAAACCAGAACTGGATCAAATGTATATGATGGGACAAAAACACAAACTTTGGTTCAGACTCTCAGGTGTCGAAACGCCCTTAAATACAGATGTGTAACTAATGTATAACCCCCCCAAAGTTTTTACAGTACATCCTGTCATATTTCACGATTGGATGTTTCAATCCAATCCAATCCAACTTTATTTATATAGCACTTAAAAACCTCAGACCAAAGTGCTGTACAGAGAGATACATAAAATATGTATATATATATATATTCTCAAACCCCCCCCCCTCCCTTTACTGTGGCTCCTCCTGTCCCTCCCATCAGCCAATCAAATATGTCGGGCTTATGACCCACAACAGTTGCTATAGTAACGCCGTCCTGCCTCCTTGAGAACATGTAATGCATGTTAAGTGTTCCTCCGATGCTCACACGTTGTCTTGCACTCTCAAGTACACACACACACACACACACACACACACACACACACACACACACACACACACACACACACACACACACACACACACACACACACACACACACACACACACACACACACACACACACACACACACACACACTTACAGAGGATAAAGTGACCCAGTGGACCAGATATAGTTAACATACATAAGTGCTTGTTCTGAAGAAGCACTTATAACTGCACCACCAAACTCCTCGGGGGTGTGTGTGTGTGTGTGTGTGTGTGTGTGTGTGTGTGTGTGTGTGTGTGTGTGTGTGTGTGTGTGTGTGTGTGTGTGTGTGTGTGTGTGTGTGTGTGTGTGTGTGTGTGTGTGTGTGTGTGTGTGTGTGTGTGTGTGTGTGTGTGTGTGTGTGTGTGTGTGTGTGTGTGTGTGTGTGTGTGTGTGTGTGTGTGTGTGTGTGTGTGTGTGGCTACAGTTACAGGCTGAATATCGTATCACAAGATTATTTTCTCTCAACTTTTGTTTTGTTTTAACAGTATACAATTTTACTGTTCTTTAACGTCCCAGCAAATAATGGACTACCTTTACTCCTGTGTTTCCCACTTTTTCCAACCTATACAAATATCTATTTACATATCTGGTATTCAGTTTCTGCCATATTAGTTGAGATTTCGCTAACTACGGAGGCGTGTGGTGCAGTGGGTTGTGCGTTGGTGTTTGGATCAGGGGGTCACAGGTTCAAACCCCACTGCAGTCGTTGGGCAAGACACTTCACCCCAAATTGCTAATGTAATGTAAATTCAGGAGCTCACCAAGTCCTGTGTCAAAACAAAATAACAGCTTTTGATCCAAACAAAATAGGCCTTATTACCGTTTTATAGGCTTTTATCCTCTAGCGTTCCCCATAAACCAGATGTAATTTCTGTGAAGCTTTCTGACTCCAACTGGGCTGTAATTTATGTTTGGTTTGTTTTGGGTTTATTAGGTTCAGACGAGGTGAAGTTTCTGAACACTTCAATTAGAGATCAAGCATAAATGATCCAGTTGAAAACCCTTTTGAGATTAAATGAACAGACACAAGATAGTCTGTAAACCACCTGGACTTTCAGGACAAATGTTTTGAAATGATTAAACGGAGAAGCTGCCCTCCAAGCTGGCATTCAGACCTGTTTTTGTTAACGTGTCATTTAGTTAGAAAATGTGTTTCAGTTCAACACAAGCCCTGTTTTGTTATCCTTAATAACTTTCAGTGTTTCATGATTTGATTCAAGGCTTTTGGGATAACCACTGCAAACCATGAGGGATTTCAAAATGACAGGAAGCCGTGCCATGGCTTTCCTTTTAACGTTTTGCGTCGCTTTTCTGGTTCTCTCAAGCTCAGTTTTTTTGTACCTTTCCTCACTTGCAGTAGTGGATCAATAGTGAATCAGACATTAAGTTAGGTGACTGCCATCTATCAGAGTAATTTCAACCTCACCTCATCTGTCTATCAATCTATTTTGAAGCTAAAATCGTCTTTCTAGCTGCTTGGATGTGAATACTTTACTTGATTGTACTCTTCTGCGTTGGTAAAGATGATACTTACTAAACCTGAATGACATCACATGTTGATCACAGGTGACATTTTTTCATTCTTGCAGAGCCATTATATCATTGCTCAGTGCAGTTATTTTATTGTTATTCCCATGTCAAAGTCACCGTGCAGCCAAAAAAAGCGTAGCTGAGTGAAGAGTAAATGGGCTGTACATGTATTATTAATTATTCTGCTTGTTATTTTGAAGATAGTGGGTTTATTCTTTGAGTGAGTTTGTTTTCTTTCTTGCAGTAAGAGTAAATGACATTGCGCGAGAGAGGTGGAAACATTCGGCAGCTCCTAGCCTGTCTTCCAAAACTGAAGAAACAGTTTGGGAGCTGACTGCAAATTATTCATAGCCTTCTGTTAAAGCTGCTACAATCTGTGTGTGTGTGTGTGTGTGTGTGTGTGTGTGTGTGTGTGTGTGTGTGTGTGTGTGTGTGTGTGTGTGTGTGTGTGTGTGTGTGTGTGTGTGTGTGTGTGTGTGTGTGTGTGTGTGTGTGTGTGTGTGTGTGTGTGTGTGTGTGTGTGTGTGTGTGTGTGTGTGTGTGTGTGTGTGTGTGTGTGTGTGTGTGTGTGTGTGTGTGTGTGAAAACAAGAGAGTGTCAGTGTTGAGAACACGAGGAAAGCCAATGTGCGTTGAGGATTATTTAGTTGTTGGTCGATAGCGGGTCAGAGTTTTATGCTTTTTTCATTTCGCTCTATCGCTGAGGCAAAAACTTTCCTTAAGAGTTGATTCAGAGGAAGTTAGCTCCCTTTTCTTAGTTGAAATATAATCTCAACAAAAAGCCATTATTACATTACATGTCACTTACATACTCAATACTGTGGGCAATCCCCACAGGAGCAATTTGGCGTGAAGTATCTCAGGGACACAACGACATGCTGACTGCAGAGGGATTCGAACTTGCTATCCTCTGATTCAAAGATCAGCGCGCTAACCCACTGAGCCACAGCCCATTATCCCTATTACTGGGGAAAACACCAGAGTAAATACAAAACATGTGGTAATTAGAATAGCGATCATCAAACAAATTACAAGGAATTGGCTAAAAGATAATAACTTATGTTTACACGAGAAGGTAAGCTGTTGTGTCCGCTACTTTTCTCTTTCGTATGGCCCGTTCGTTCACACGAGGCAACAACGGAACCGCGCTAACGGACCCCTCAAACGATAACGGGTCCCAAGGTGGATAGATCTGCGGACGAAATGCTCTGGGGGGCCAAACGGCTCCGGGTGTGCGCCCTATACGATCATTTTCCTGATAATGATGAAGCCATAACCCCGCCTCTCCCCACCTATGCTGCTCACTGCTGTAGCATGATCACTAGCTACTGACCATGCTACAGATGTTAGTGCAAAATCTACAGCTCCTCCAGGAGAACTACATGTTGCTAAATCCACGGCGGAGAATAAACAGAAGGGCAACCATGGCAACCATGCACGGGGGTCTTCTTCGCTGCTTTTGGTGTATTTTGTTGTGGAAGTACAGCGCCACTTACAGGCCCGGCATATGTACTACAGCGTCTCCAGCGGGTCGAGCGGTCTCGTGTGAACGGAAGACTTCTTTGATATCGAATTCGGTTCGTTTGCGTTCCCGTGTAAATGGGGCCTTAGTATCTCACAATGGAATAAGTAAATGAAATCTATGTAATATAGAAAACAACTGTGAGAATTAGAAACCACATGCATATCTTTGAGGAAAGGTGGGAACAACTGGTCAAGTGTAGAACAATATACTGAATGTATACCTGAGTGTTAACAATGCATACATTCTTTTATTTGTAATATTATTATTACTATTATTTCTTTTCGTATTTGTCATCTGTTATGGAGTTAATCTTTGTACCTAGATGTGTTTATTTTGGTGTGTATGCCTTGTGAATATTTTTCTTAAAATGCAAAGGAAAAAAAAAGTTAATATAATCTGATAATGAAAGGGATGAATATTATCGTTGGGGGAAATGAAATGATGCATTTGAGATGTTACAGGGTGTGAAGGTTAGCAGGTGGAACAATGGTGAAATTACATAATAAAATAATCCCAAAGCTGCACAACTGTTGCTTTAATCCAGTTATATCTCTACATGTGCTTATTATGAACTGCTCATAGTGTGATTAACAGTCTCAAGTGTCTCAAGCTACAGGAGGAGCATTATCATTTTGTTTTGATCAGCTCTCTCAATGAGGTGAGATGTGTTAGTGGGATTAGTCCGCTAATTAAATTCAATCAAGCCGATTACATAAAATGAAATGAGGTGATTATTCATAAACACAAGTATCTTTGGTCGTTGTCCTATCAATTACAGCAAGGCAAGGCAAGTGTATTTATATAGCAATAGAAGGCCATTCAAAGTGCTTTACAAAACTGAAAGACATTAATAAAATGGCATTTAAAAGCAGTCATTAAAAATGCAAAGATAATAAAATAAACATTAAGCAGGACCTACATAATTAAAACTACACTTAGCATGTTTCATCATGAACACTTTTTGAAAAGTAATTGTTTAAAAGGTCTCTTTGTTTACCTTTGACTATATTTAGGTATCAAAACTCACATCCCTGTGTCCCAACTCAAATGAATTGGTTTGTTTGTTCTTTATCTGTGCGTCTTGCCTTAGTGGGTGGACTTTGTAGAGTACAGTTTAGCCAGTTGGAGGGAAACTAGTCTCTTCTAGGCTTCATTTAATGTACTGTATACTGTAAAGATGGTCTCTCCATTACAATTGTTACTTGATTTTTTAAATAATTGTGATTTTTGTGTGCAAGTGAAATATCCATTTAATTAACGAACAGTCTTAACGACTCACTTACATGTAGCTAAGTCATCTAAATCTAAAATGCAGTGTTTAAAATGATTCGATGGCGGTGATAATTGCATTATAAAATCCTAAAAAGTCGGCCAAATATGTGGACTTACGGGTACATAAATAAAAGAAATGAGAGATGAAAGCGGAGATATAGCTTTTTTATGTAAGCTTAAAGGTTATTTTACTTTCTTGTAGAATTCCTGTACTTTATTTTTAATAATTTTCTAAAGTATTTGACAATAATTGATTTATTTGAATCGAGAAAGGAGAGAATAAAGCTTCCCATGTAGTGGCCAGAGGTGCACACATCTCTTTTTCTCTAACTTGTTTACACCTCTGCTGGTGATACAAACAGGCAGAGTTGAAGTATGTGCTACTCTTTATACTCTTGTATTCTCCTTTAAGTTGAACTGTTACTTTCCCATTTCTCCACGACGTCCTGCCTCGTTCCCCTGAACACACACACAAGCATCGATAATAACTTTTGCACATACAGTAAGACATTATAGACTAGAATAGTAGCGGCTGCTATATTAGCCTCAGAGTTTGTGTTGTATTCTGACTTTATTTACCTAGATGTCAGCTTTGCACATAACTCATTTGATGAAATATCATTTTCTGACACAGAGCGTGCACGAGAACATATAACGTGACATCTAAAGGTTTTTAGAAGCTGCTCGATCTCTCATGCAAGTACAAAATTCATCCAAATGTACAAATACTGCTCCACAGACAGCCAGGATTATTTCTCTCTCCATTTCTATGTGCAGCCACGTTAGCAGCCTCTATTTCTTATCTTTGTGTAGTTTAACACAGGTTCAGCAGGAATATCATTACATGACATGTCACTTGTTAGACGCTTTCATCCAAAGCGAATTACATACTCAATACTGTGGGCAATCCCCACAGGAGCAATTTGGGGTGAAGTGTCTCAGGGACACAACGACATGCTGACTGCAGTGGGGTTTGAACCTGTGACCCCCTGATCCAAACACCAACGCACAACCCACTGCGCCACACGTGTCAAAATCGATCAGATGCTCATGTACGTGCATGCGGGTCAAATCAAGTCGAAACTATCCTGTCTCTGTGAGGGCTGCCTTTTGAAACATGAAAGTAAGAAGAGCAACTCCTGATTGTATTTAATTAGATTTTAAACCTGCTAACAACAATACAGGATTTACTGACTTGACGGAAAATAAACTGTGTGTGTGTGTGTGTGTGTGTGTGTGTGTGTGTGTGTGTGTGTGTGTGTGTGTGTGTGTGTGTGTGTGTGTGTGTGTGTGTGTGTGTGTGTGTGTGTGTGTGTGTGTGTGTGTGTGTGTGTGTGTGTGTGTGTGTGTGTGTGTGTGTGTGTGTGTGTGTGTGTGTGTGTGTGTGTTTGGTGAAACAGGGGGCTCTCCTGCCCATGCCGTTCCTCAGTACAAACACTGTGTGGATGATAGTATTTAAATACACACTCTCTTAGCCTGCCCCCTACTGTTGCCCAGACCTACTTTCAAACACACACACATACACTCACACACACTCTGGGGAAAATACACCCTTTAAACACTTTGTAGATTATCAGAACTGGACTAAACATGAGCTGTGAGCTAAATGAGTGTTGGGGGATTTTTCTCAACCCACTTCCCATCAGTTAAAACTCAATTAAGCACTTTGAGATAGACTTTGGCCAGAGGACTTTGTGGATCATACTGCCTCTTGTGGTGAAGAGCGGTGTTGCTTCTCCTCTGCTCTTTGCTCTCATTAGCATAATTAACAAATCAGAAACTAATGTAATAATGAACTTAGCTGCTAGTCTTCTAACGGAGAAATTACCATCACGCTTAGCTCTGGCTGCCAAGCATGTTGGGATTGTGTCATTGAGTTTGCATCAAATGCGCCACCTGGGAATGTTTTGCAACTCTGGAAAGGATTTCTGAAATGCATACGCCTCTTACAAAGACTTTGGTTCATTTTTTTTTTTATACATACCAAAAGGCATTACGTTATAGCACTGCTCTTCCTTCTATATAATACTTTAACACAGTTTAAAATGGTGAAATGTAACGATAACAGGATTTTTCTCTTGGATTAATACAGAAAGCTCATTTGGTTTCTTTACTTGATCAAATCTCGAATTATTCCCGGTGGATTACTGACATTTTTTAACAATAACAACACTCGTGTGCACAAACCTTCCCTACACACCCCTCAATATTTAGCTGTTGTAGTTCTCAAAGTGTCCAGTTGGTGTCCTCCTCTCCCCATTTCCCCTCCACATCCTGAGTGACAGATGGAAGTGATTCTCTCTGCTGTGACACTTGGGAGAAGGACTCCACACATCATACAAACTGTCCCGTGTTGCCTAATGTTAAAAACAATGAGATCATGTATTCATCACAGTTTAAGTCAAACAAAACAAGCTTCCCTTTGACATATTTCCACCAGGCTTGTGTGGCACATATTTAAAAATTGCTAAACACTTCTTCTTGTTGTTTTGACATGAATGTTTTAATAACCATCCTTCCTTCTTTCTGTGTGTTTCTCTCCAGGAGCTGATGAGAGTTAAGTGCCGTTAAGTCGAGTGCAGTCCGTCCTGCAGCCTCTCCTCCCTGCCCTTCCACATCTTTCCCCCCCAACCGAGCTGCTGTTTTGTGCCTCCATCTTTTGGACCTGAAACACACTAGGTCCTGAAGTCACACACACACACACACACACACACACACACAAAGTTACACACCTCACCGCCAGCCCCACTAACCAGGATGATCACCTCGGAGCTCCCCGTCCTACAGTAAGTGAAACAAACAAAAGAAACTCTTCTAAAGCGGTTCTCTACGTAATTTTATACTGTAGATAAAGTTAATATTTTAAATTAGACGTTTGTGTGACTTCATTTGTGTCTTCATAAACAAACACGATGTTGTCGAGTGTGTTTCTTCTTCATAGAACTTCCTGAATATTTGCCCAGTGGACGATTGAAAGCTTTCAAATGCAAAGGAATCTTATGTGTTTTCTCTCTCTCTCTCAGGGACTCGTCCAATGAGTCTGGGGCAACAGACGCAGTGGGCTTAAGTATGAGCATCAGTGAGATTGAAGAACCAGAGGTCAAAGGCAAGAAGAAGAGAGGGAGGCCTGGAAAAGCAGCCCAGGTATGAGCCCTCTGTCAGCAGAGTGTAAAGAGTGAGAAAAGCCTTGTTAACAATCAGACTTTCGGTGTGACCATCTCTGTCCGTGTGTCTATTTGATTGTGTGAGCGTCTGTTGAATCATGGAAGAAACAAGCTGTCTTAACCCCCAGTTACAGTATTTGTTTCTCAAGGAAATAAAAGTGGTTTTTCTTACCTGTGTTGTTGACGCCTCTGCCCCCACAGTCAACCAATAAGAAGCCTCGTAAGGCGCCGGCGGAAAAGTCCGTGAGCGTAGCACGAGGGCGAGGAAAAGCCAACGGTGTGGTTCAACATAATGGAGACGGAGGAGACCCCGTCACGCTGTTTGAAGTGGTCAGAATGGGGAAGAGCGCCATGCAGGTGGGTGGGATACAAGCTTCTGAAACACATAGTCAAAAGTCAAAGTCAACTTTATTGTCAATCTTCGAGTTTGTGTGCAGACAGAGAGATCGAAATACTGTTTCCCACAATCCCGAATATAAAAAGAAATATATAGAAAAATATGTGTGCAAATATGAAGAAGACACATTTTTGCATGTGTACATATTAAGAAACAGGCAAACCTGTAGACACACTTGGAGAAATCATTGAACCTAACAGAAATACCCAAAGCTGAGTTGAACAGGAGAGATTGGGTAATACAGGTGGTTGAACTAATAGGAAGTGTCAGGTTATTTACTGGAATTTGTCCAGGGTAGCCTTGTGACACTGATTATTCACACACACATAGAGGCTCATGAACACACCTTCGTTTCCCCATAAAACCCCTGAAGGAGTAGCATTTTTACCATAAAGTATCCCTGTGGTTCTTTACTTAAGGACACGATAAAGTCAAAGTCAACTTTAATGTCAATCTTTCAGTTTGTGTGTACAGACGGAGAGATCGAAATGACGTTTCCAACAACCGGGAATACAGAAATACAATTATACAATATACAGATATGTATACAAATATGTATGAAATATGTATATCCTATAGACACATTTACACATATCAATATATTTTTATTTAACCAGATAAAAAGCATTGAGACAAAATCTCATTTACAATGCTGACCTGGCCAAGATGGCAGCAACGCTACACGTTCTTACACATAAAACAGACATATAAAATACAGAGAACACAACTAAGTAAAGAAAAGATGAACAGCAGTCACTACATTGAGCACATTTGGGACAGAAAGAAAGGTACACTACTTATTACTGCAAGAGCAGCTGGTGGTAAGGACCTCAGACAACTTCAATTTAAAACAGGCTATAGGGACAAGTGCCCTCAGTTTGAGGCTTGATTGAAGGTCATTCCAAGACCAAGGACCAGAATAAAAAAGACTCCTTTTCCCAGCCTCAGTCCACACGGCAGGAACCTGGAACCTTGTCCAGGCACTAGTTCTGAGGTTGTAACGGCCCGTCCACACAGAGGCATGAAAAAAATCTTGAAAAATCTTGATGCTGGGCGTATCTGAAGCTTGCCGATTTTTTGCGACCAACAACCAATCAGATGAAGCTCCCGCCCCCGACATACAAAGCAATAGCAATGTTAAAACGAAGTAAACTGGCGAAAACCTACCAGTTTCACCCACTGTCTCTGCCACCTCCCTCCATGCCTGGTTCCTCCGGTTTGTATCCCGGTAAATAGTTCTGGTCGTAAAGAACCGGGTGATTTGCTACCGTAATTTCTCGTTTGGAATATGAGGAAATGAACTGCGGTCTGGCTCTCCCAGCTTGCACGCGGTTTGATTGGCTAGCGCTTGTACTGGCGGGATTTGCATAAACGGGATTTGATTGGCTGATGCCAGCTTCGAAAGCATCGGGAGCATCAAAAGTTGAACATTGCTCAACTTTTGATGCTCACGATGCTTGCAAAGCCAAGCTCCGCTCCCCACAATGCAGTTCGGCGAAGATTACAAATCTTCTACGTCACCCCATTCAAGTGAACGGGCGAAGCTTTGAAAGATTTTTTTCATGCCTGTGTGTGGACGGGCCGTGAGAGTCACAAACTGGAGCAAATCTGGCACATATATACAGTGGAAGCTTTCCTAAAATGGCTTTATACAATAATAAAAACAAATGCTGCATCCTACGCATACTATTCTATATACAGAATAACAGTCACTTCATTATCTTGAGAATGTGCATTAGTGCAAGATTGTCCATAGCAGCGTAGAAGTGTCACAAGATGCTTAAAAACACCAGTATTGCATTTCCAATTCTACAATTTGGCTGATCTCATGTCACCCTGTACTGCGATTTGTAATGCTGTGAATTGAGCAACTTTGTATCAACAGATGTTCATGTTTATGTTTGTGTTTGTTCAGTCTGTGGTGGATGAGTGGATCGAGTCGTACAAACAGGACAGAGACTTGGCGCTTCTGGATCTCATCAATTTCTTCATCCAGTGCTCGGGGTGCAAAGGTAGGACAAATCAAAACTATTAAAACATCATTTACACGCAGTGGTGTAGTGGGGATTTTTTTACTGGGTGGACGCGGCGGGGGGAGACACGATGGAAGCGCTCGTGAACTGTCAACGGGGGGGTGGGGGGGGTACCTCTGTTTCGCCTGTCAGCTCAACATGATGCCGTTTAAACAATATAATAATAAAGGGCGGTGCCGACCGTCAGCGAACCGATCCGGCTTTTCTGCGCGACTCAAATGCGGGACATAGTCTCAATTTGTGAGACACAGGACTATTAATAAAAATGCTGTGTGCAGTCCAGCACAAAGTGGCACACCTGGTCACCCTACACACACACACACGCTTCAAGTTGCATAAATGCTTGAGCTACGTTTTTATTATAATTACTGTGAAATCTGCCTATTATGTTTTTGTCATTATTAAAACAAATACACACTTTTTTAAACTTTTTTTGATTTTTTAATTTATTGCACAGGCTACAGACACAAAACATGGACATTACAATAACAAAAAGAGACATTCTTATCTCAAACAACAACAAAAAAAAACAGGAAAAAATAATAATAATCAAATACAGTCAGTTTGTCACTTCAACATTTCATAAACAAAAAAAAAAAAAAAAAAATAGGTTGAAAGTCCAATATCATCAAAAGCATGTATTATTCCTTTTTATCCCACTCTTCTCTAGAGCTGATTGTTTCCCATTTCATGGTGTGTTGAGCCATCCTTTGATTCTTTGTGGCAATCATCCTTTCCAAAATAAATTGTGTTTTTAATCTACTTTTTACACACCTTAAATTCAGAACAAATACACACTTAGTTGCAACTGATAACACTGGCAATGATTTTATATTTATTAGACTGTAGAAAACAAATCATGCTTCAAATAAGTGGGGGTCCGTCGTCCAACGCCCGCTACACCACTGTGTACATGTGTCAAATAGAAATCTGATTTAAATCCTGTCCATATTTCTCTGTGACCAGGCACGGTGAGGATCGAGATGTTCAGGAACATGCAGAACGCAGAGATCATCCGCAAGATGACCGAAGAGTTTGACGAGGTAAGTCCAGACGGAGAATAGTTTGAGTTCAAGTGAAAGGGTTATCTTGTAAAGGATGTGTTGCTGTATTTATCATAATTATTAGCGTATCAAATATGTTGCCAGTCTATAGAAGCGATACACAGTGTGTTTTAAAAAAAAGCTTACATAGGTAATGCGTTATACGGACTACAAAGAGGCATACTATGAGACCAAATCAAAATCCCACTGATAAATAATATTATTAAGATCAAATCAAAACTCACCTTTTCAGAACTGCTTTTAATCTGTAATTGAAGTTGTGTTTTAACTACGTTTTAATGAATTTTACTCTGTTAAGTGTCTTTGAGTTTCAAGAAATCAAGCTCTATAAATAAAATGCATTATTATTATTATTATTATTAAGATCCTTACCTCTATTTACATCATGAACATTTACATCAAACAGTGCAGCAGCAGCATAAATGGCACAATAGAAGTTACTCTGACCACCCACCGCCCATATCAGTTATATATAAATCAGACCGCATTGCACAACATCAACAATAACAACGATAAGATAAAAAACAAGATCTGACATGGTGTCTTGAAAAATATAACACAGTTGGCAGTAAAGCTTTATGGGTTGTGGAGTTCGCCAGCTGAAGAGGGACAATATTTCTCCAAGTAAGCAATGGATATTGTTGCCAGCAGAGAGGCTTGAACAAGACACCTCTGATAAGCCATGATGAAGCCGCTCTGATAACGATGTTTTGTGTTAAGAAAATATCACTCGTCCCCGGCTTGAGCTTCAATCTCAGGATCCATGTATCTGTGAAGAATGGAAGTAGTCATCACATACAGAGCATCAACTAGTGTCCTTCACATGCTGATATCCAAGAGAGGGAGTTACACAGTCACTACATGCAGGAATACCAGTTCATCTATTGATCATACATCCTGGCATGTACTAAATACTGACTTTTTTCTCAAAATGTTGGCTTTTTTCTGAAAATCCCACATTCTGACTTTCTCTCAAAATTATGACTCTTTCTCAAAATCAAAAAAATTCTCTAAAAATTATGACTTTCTCTCAAAATTACGACATTTTTCAAAAAATCCCAAAAACCTGTATTTTTCCTAAAAGTCCCAAAATTCTGACATTTTCTCAAAATATCAAAATTCTGATTTTTTTCTCAAAATCATAACTTTTTCTAAAATTCTGACTTTCTCAAAATATCAAAATTCAGACCTTTTTCTCAAAATCCTGACTTTTTCTCAAAATCTCAAAATCATGAATTTTTCTGAATACTACTAAATATTAATAATCACTCGTCACCGGCTTGAGCTTCAATCTCAGGATCCATGTATCTGTGATCCTCTCCAGAATGGAAGCAGTCATCACATACAGAGCATCAACTAGTTCCTGAACAGTGTCCTTCACATGCTGATATCCAAGAGAGGGAGTTCCACAGTCACAACATGGAGGAATAGAAAGCAGTATTCAATGTTTACTTCAGATTAGCTCCACGTCAGAAATGAGCATGCTTGTCATATGTCTCTCTCCATAGAGGCTGAGTCATCATGTTAATCACATAGCTATCATATGCCTCAAACAGTCCTGATGCTCTTCTAGGTAATCACACATGCTGTCATGTTCACAGCTACAGTTGGGATACCTTTGTTACCATGTTACTCTGATATTGGAAGAGGACATTCAGTATTTTCCCAACATTTCGTCAACAGGACAGCGGGGATTATCCTCTCACGATGCCCGGGCCGCTGTGGAAGAAGTTCCGCTACAACTTCTGCGAGTTCATCAGCGTCCTGATCCGCCAGTGTCAGTACAGCATCATCTACGACGAGTACATGATGGACACGGTGATCTCCCTCCTCACCGGCCTGTCCGACTCTCAAGTGCGAGCCTTCAGACACACCTCCACGTTAGCGGGTAAGGACGGCAGCAACAGAGCTCGTCATTACCATGAGACATTTTGTTTTGACAGTTCTGTGAGTTACACACCTCCTAAAGCAGGGGTGTCAAACTCAATTTCATCGCGGGCCACAGTAACATTAAGTTTGCAGTCAAAGGGCCGGTTGTAACTTTAAGACTATATAAATATACATATATAAATATATAGTATATAGCGAGGCGGTCATTATGGGTAAAAGAACACCCGACAGGCGGATCAGGAGCCCGACATGACTCCCAATATAAATTGAAATGCTTTTATTGATTTAGAAAATGTTTTTATTGATTTAAAATGACATGAATCCCCTAATAAAAATAGTCCGTTGTTACCGTTTGAGGTACGTAGCAACGGCAGGAACTGCTTCGATAGCGTTTTTGAGGAGCTTTTTGATTACAGATTCGCCCGCGGGCCTTGAGTTTGACACCCCTGTCCTAAAGAGCCAGCAGTGAATGACAACACTGCTAGTGTTAGTTTTGGTCGCGCAACATCTTACAAGTGGCATGTCATTACAAAAAAGAAAGGTTTAAGTGAATAAAGGGGTTAACTAAAAGTAGGAGTAACTTTAGAAATGCCACTTAATGCTTGAAAGTTGTTTGATTATTAAGATATGTGACAACAGCTTCACTTTTATATCTTAATGCTTCTGATTATCGTATTTGCATCAGACTGTAATACCAGAGGCCTGAACTACGAAGCTGGTTCAACCTAACCTGGATATGTTTGAGTTAGCCGGTTGGCCTAATCCAAAACATACGCGCTCTCGCTAAACGGTCCTACGACGTGGGTTATCAAGTGGGTCGCTCAAGCCAGCCGTGTCCCATCTAGTTAGGTGCGCGTTCACATGAGAGGGGTGATATCTGGAACATTCGACCAATCACAAACATGGAGAAGCGTACTGACAGCGCAGCGTCATACTTCCTGAATGAAAAGTGAACTTTAATATTAGACATATGAAGAAGTTAAACTTTAAACATCCATGACTTAAACACTTTATCCAGGATAAAAGCCTGCAAGGTGAATACTGCTGGTAACAGAAAAAGTGTTTGAATGCGTACATTAACAGGTTTATGATATCACTGCCCCGTCTAAGACACGATCTGACTTTAATTAAATTTGTATCGAGTGTTTCGTCAACTTAATGTGTTGCTTAAAATAATACTTCTGCACACAGTATGTGACACTGTGAGTGTTGCACGGCCAGATACGGCTCAGCTGACTCAGATAAGGAGATATATGATACATTATGATGTAATATGCCGCGGACTGTACTTAATGTTACTCTGATCCGGTTACTTATGTTGTGGCAGATATTTAAGTAAGCCTTCTTAACGCTAATGTTATAATAGTCAGATTGCTCTGAAAATGGGAGGTGATATTCTATTAATGTTCACGTTCATACAGTCGGTGATTTTTGCCGGCCGTCTTTCCTGCAACGGCAGCTTTTCTGTATTTCCTTTCTCCTGTAATATGACTTGATCGCTTTAAACTCCGCACACTGAGCTCTGATTGGTCAGCAGGCAGTGCTTTCACTGAGTTGAGCTCTTAGCCTGCAACCTAACCTGCTCCGGGGCAGGTTAGCCGCACAGCATCAGTTACCATGGAGATCTAGCCTGCTAAAAAGAGAACCAGCTTCGTAGGACCGGAAACCCCGAGTTTTCTCTGATGTTAGCCCGCTAAGCGAAAATCCTGCTTCGTAGTACAGGCCTCTGGAACATAGACAAACAAACAAGATTCGTTTTGATTCATTGGTAAACTTGGTTCTGTCCAATTTACAAATAGTTTCCTGCGATGCAAGTCTGAGGCCTTTTCCTGTATGTATTTCTGATCCTTAAATGTGCCTTTCTGTGTGTGCGCAGCGATGAAGCTGATGACGGCGCTGGTGAACGTGGCGCTGAACCTGAGCATTCACCAGGACAACACGCAGAGGCAGTACGAGGCCGAGAGGAACAAGATCGCCGGGAAACGAGCCAACGACAAGCTGGAGCTGCTCCTGCAGAAGAGGAAGGAGGTGGGCTGATGTTTGATACCAAAGGGCACCTATTGTGCAAGATCCACTTCTCCATGTCTCTTCTACATCAACATGTGTCCCCTCTTCTTCATGTCTCTTCTGCATCAACATGTGTCCCCTCTTCTCCATGTCTCTTCTGCATCAACATGTGTCCCCTCTTCTTCATGTCTCTTCTACATCAACATGTGTCCCCTCTTCTTCATGTCTCTTCTACATCAACATGTGTCCCCTCTTCTTCATGTCTCTTCTACATCAACATGTGTCCCCTCTTCTTCATGTCTCTTCTACATCAACATGTGTCCCCTCTTCTCCATGTCTCTTCTGCATCAACATGTGTCCCCTCTTCTCCATGTCTCTTCTGCATCAACATGTGTCCCCTCTTCTTCATGTCTCTTCTGCATCAACATGTGTCCCCTCTTCTTCATGTCTCTTCTACATCAACATGTGTCCCCTCTTCTTCATGTCTCTTCTGCATCAACATGTGTCTCCTCTTCTCCATGTCTCTTCTACATCAACATGTGTTCCCTCTTCTTCATGTCTCTTCTACATCAACATGTGTCCCCTCTTCTTCATGTCTCTTCTACATCAACATGTGTCCCCTCTTCTTCATGTCTCTTCTACCTCAACATGTGTCCCCTCTTCTTCATGTCTCTTCTACATCAACATGTGTCCCCTCTTCTTCATGTCTCTTCTACATCAACATGTGTCCCCTCTTCTTCGTGTCTCTTCTACATCAGCATGTGTCCCCTCTTCTTCATGTCTCTTCTACATCAACATGTGTCCCCTCTTCTTCATGTCTCTTCTACATCAACATGTGTCCCCTCTGTGGAAAGAGACTCTGGAAGTTTCAGGAACAAAGATTCTCTCTCTTTTTGTCCTGATCCATTTCTATAAAAAAACTGTCTGAAAATGAGCTGATCAGATTTTGGCCACTTTATGATGTCATAACGATCTTGTGTAACCATTAGCCAATCAGCAACCAAGGTAACCCCCCCCCCCCCCCACACACCTTATCACCTGAATCTCCTCCTAGAGCACCATTGAGTTCTTTGTAACCAAATCTCTCTCAGAGGGGCGTGGGGAGGGGCTCCTTATTTTCATCTAAAGTAACAGACAGAGAATCAGCACTTTGGAAACAGGGCTGAAACAGAGGGGATTATGGGTAATGCTGCAATGATCTGTTTGGTGTTTGGAGCCAATCACTTCAGAGACATGTTCTGTATATATCTGAGACCTATAATATATTGATGAAAAACAGTATAATAGGGGTCCTTTAAATAACTAACCCTTTCCACGTAGAGTTTTTAACACATAGTCCCAAAACCATTGTGGTCATTATGGAGTGTTTGTCATATCTTACATATTTTCTTATTATGGTTTTGCAGGAATACAACATGTTGTCTTGTGTGATCATTACTTGTCATGACGTTGGTACTAGATTCCAACATTTCCTAAGATTGTCTCTTATGTTTTTTAATCACGCTCTTGTAGTAAAACTTTGTATTTTTGTCGTTGCAGCTTCAAGAAAATCAGGATGAAATAGAGAATATGATGAACTCTATCTTCAAGGGAATCTTTGTGCATCGCTACAGGTACATTTCATTTGATGTATTTATTTGTTTGTAACTTCTAGAACATAATGCTACTTATATATTCAAATTAATTACTAACCAGACATGATCAGCTTTTATCATATGTTGTCTATCATAGCAGTTCGGACATTTATAAATGTAATAACAATTCTTAAACTGATAATGTTTTCGTGCTACTCTTGGTTTTCTAGGGATGCGATTGCTGAAATCCGAGCCATCTGTATTGAAGAGATTGGAGTGTGGATGAAAATGTACAGCGATGCTTTTCTTAATGACAGTTACCTGAAGTATGTTGGCTGGACATTACACGATAGGGTAAGAACACATCCATAAAACCTGACTGAGCTATTTCCCCTCGCACTTTTTTAAATAAGGTTAATGCACCACAAACACTTCAAATCTTGCCAAGTAGATTTGTCTAATATCTAGTCAGAATATGTTTCTACACCTGATATAAGAAATAATAACTGCAGTGAGATTTAGGGTCTTGTTTTTAGACAATGCATCATCTTGTTAAGTCAAAAAAATCTTATCTTGAGTTTTATCTCGGATGAAACACATCTTTTTTTACATATTGTTACGGCCTGGCTCATAGGCGGCAACAAAGATGGGAGACCAGACAAGTTAAGTGTAACAAAAAGCATATTTATTTACAATACCACAAAAACCACAGGTCTTCAAAGAAACCTAATAAATGTGGAAGTCAGTTATCAGTAGTGATTGCGTGTTTGAAAATGTGCAGAAACAAAGATGCGGTCGTGTCCAACAGCAGAGTGAGAGGGCAGTGTGGGTCGCTGTTGGCCTTTTATGTCGACGGCCCAGGTGTGGCTCATCAGGGTGATCACCTGAAACACAAGCAAGAGCCAGCAAGCAGAACACAAAGGCAGAGACCCCCTGGAGGCATACTTGCCAACCCCCCCGATTTTCGCGGGAGACTCCCGATTTCACGGCCCTCTCCCGGTTTCCTTTTTTTACTCAGGACTGTTTCCACTCAGACTTTAATACAGCTACACCAATGTTTGGTTTCCATGGTAGCGCGTCTCTTTAGTAGCGCGCAACTTAAAGCATGTTAATGTTCATCTACAGCTCCGGCGATCCACTACCACCCCCCCCCCCCCGCCGTTTTGTAATGCTCCCGATTTCTGAGGTCTCAAGGCTGACAAGTATGCCTGGAGGGGGTCGTAACAATATTTATTAGAAAATCACCAACTAACATCAGAGAACAGAAAACTTTTGAGCATTTGCGGCTTATAGTGTAACACAACATTTCCTGATTCTGTTCAAATATAGGTCAAAAGTAGTTCTCTCCGCTAACTATAAGATCTGATACATCTTAATATCCCTTCTTCTTTTAAGAAATCTTACCAAGCAGATTTTCCCTCGTTCTATTGGCCGATTTTTTTACTTATTTGAAGTGAAAACGGCTTGTTTTCATTATTGTTGAACTTGTTTTTAGAGCAGCATTTTTTTCCAGTGTGTTTCAGAGCTGGTTCTGAAACACACTGATGAACCGACACTAAACTCATTCAATGGTTCTGCTAATGTTCACACATTAGAAAGAATAGCCTTTTAATGGCCGCTCTGTCTTTCAGCAAGGAGAGGTGCGTCTGAAGTGCCTGAAGGCTCTGCAGAACCTGTACACAAACCGAGAGCTGTTCCCAAAGTTAGAGCTTTTCACCAACCGCTTCAAGGTAACACACAACGAGAAATCCTGACTGCTTTTACATACTCAAGAGCAGAACCGAGCAATGCTTCGATTGTGTTGCATTTCAGTTGACCTGTATTTCTCTCTGTTTCGACAGGACCGTATCGTCTCCATGACGCTGGATAAGGAGTATGATGTGGCGGTGGAGGCCATCAGACTGGTCACACTCATCCTGCAGTTAGTCACTTCAATGCTTTCAACCTTTTTCCCATAACTAGACAGACTGTATTTTTAACAAGATTCATTTATAATTGATCAAATAACGGTCAAGTCATTAAAAGCACACGTCTAAGGTCACGAGTCAAATAGACAAGATGCTTCAGATGGAGAACAGGCTGCATGTGTTTTTTCTTATAATGTTTATTTTTTATCTTTGCTGTTTTTAAATGCCATTTTCTTAATGTCTTTCATTTTTGTAAAGCACTTTGAATTGCCTTGTGTTGAAAGGTGCTATTTAAATAAACTTGCTTTGCCTTCAGTGTTTTAATAAACAAGGAACTAGGGATTGTTCTACAGAGCCAGTTTACTGATCATCACGTTTAGCCTCACAAATATTCCTTTATAGATTTAACACATTTAGTTTCTTGCAAATGTTGTCTCTATTCACATCATTTGTTATTCTGACATCTTCTCATCTTTTACCAGAGATGGCAAAAGCACACACATCCCTTACTCAAGTAGAAGTACAGATACTCGTGTTTAAAGATGCTCTGGTGAAAGTAGAAGTACTGACTAAACTTCTTTCCTCAAGTAAAAGTAAAGAGGCTTTGAAATGTACTTCAGTAAAAAGTACCCATAACTAGCAGCTGTTTTAAAGAGTACCTGACCTCCCTTTATATTAATAGAACAATAATGTCATTGTTAGCTAATGAATGTTTCCATGGTGACCAACGGCAACATGACAACGTTTTCATTGGTCCCTCTTCTTTAGAGAAGACCAGGAAATGATGGATACACGGATCGTGTTCAAATCAATAGGCACGCAATGACTCTAAATAATAATGATCACGCCACCAAACACACATTCAAACTAAAGGAACCAGCCTGTTTGGAAAATGTGAGAAGTAGAAAGTACAGGTATTTGTGTTCAACATGTGAGAAGTAGAAAGTACAGGTATTTGTGTTCAACATGTAAGAAGTAGAAAGTACAGGTATTTGAGTTCAACATGTAAGAAGTAGAAAGTACAGGTATTTGAGTTCAACATGTAAGAAGTAGAAAGTACAGGTATTTGAGTTCAACATGTAAGAAGTAGAAAGTACAGGTATTTGAGTTCAAAATGTAAGAAGTAGAAAGTACAGGTATTTGAGTTCAACATGTAAGAAGTAGAAAGTACAGGTATTTGAGTTCAACATGTAAGAAGTAGAAAGTACAGGTATTTGAGTTCAACATGTGAGAAGTAGAAAGTACAGGTATTTGAGTTCAACATGTAAGAAGTAGAAAGTACAGGTATTTGAGTTCAACATGTAAGAAGTAGAAAGTACAGGTATTTGAGTTCAACATGTAAGGAGTAGAAAGTACAGGTATTTGAGTTCAACATGTAAGAAGTAGAAAGTACAGGTATTTGAGTTCAACATGTAAGAAGTAGAAAGTACAGGTATTTGAGTTCAACATGTGAGAAGTAGAAAGTACAGGTATTTGAGTTTAACATGTAAGGAGTAGAAAGTACAGGTATTTGAGTTCAACATGTAAGAAGTAGAAAGTACAGGTATTTGAGTTCAACATGTAAGAAGTAGAAAGTACAGGTATTTGTGTTCAACATGTAGGAAGTAGAAAGTACAGGTATTTGTGTTCAACATGTAAGAAGTAGAAAGTACAGGTATTTGTGTTCAACATGTAGGAAGTAGAAAGTACAGGTATTAGAGTTCAACATGTAAGAAGTCAAAGTAAGAAGTCCTCAGAAAAATAAGTAGTGGAGTAAAGTACTGATACCAGAAAAATAACTTTAGTACAGTAACAAAGTATTTGTACTCCACTACTTCCCACCTCTGAGGAGACATATAGGTCGGTTTGTGTTCTTGTGTTGAGTGTAACTCATTTTGATGATCTGTTGCAGGGGCAGTGAAGACGCCCTATCCAATGAGGACTGTGAGAACGTGTACCACCTGGTCTACTCGGCCCACCGACCTGTGGCAGTAGCTGCCGGAGAGTTCCTGCACAGGAAGTGAGTCCATCTCCTAACTCAACCTCAAACAATCCTGACTTGGAATAATTTTATAGTGATTTGAAGACCTGCCTTTCTCCGGGTTCTTCCTCCATTTTGCTCACTGATTCGTCTCTCTCACGTTTCCCTCTCCTCTTCTCCCTCAGATTGTTCAGTCGTCATGACCCTCTGGCGGAGGAAGCGTTGGCGAAGCGCCGAGGGAGGAGCAGTCCCAACGGAAACCTCATCCGCATGCTGGTGCTCTTCTTTCTGGAGAGCGAGGTAACACACGATTCCAACATGATGGATGATATGTACTGAGCAGGATCTGAGGAATTTATATTTGCAGTTTGTTTTATTTTATTGGTGAGATGGTGTATTTTTCGAAACTGGCCCACTTGCAACATTAGAGGAAAAAAAATCATCAGTCACAGACAATAAACTTTATAATTAAGCATTTTTGTAATCATCTCTGTAGAACAATAACAGTTGAATTATGAATTATAAGAATCCTGTGTGTGTGTGTGTGTGTGTGTGTGTGTGTGTGTGTGTGTGTGTGTGTGTGTGTGTGTGTGTGTGTGTGTGTGTGTGTGTGTGTGTGTGTGTGTGTGTGTGTGTGTGTGTGTGTGTGTGTGTGTGTGTGTGTGTGTGTGTGTGTGTGTGTGTGTGTGTGTGTGTGTGTGTGTGTGTGTAGCTTCATGAACACGCAGCATACCTGGTGGACTCGCTGTGGGAGAGCTCTCAGGAGCTGCTGAAGGACTGGGAGTGTATGACTGAGCTTCTGCTGGAGGAACCTGTGCAGGGAGAGGAGGGTACGACACACACACACACACACACACACACACACACACACACACACACAGACTGGTCTCTCTGACTCTCTGTCTTGTCTCTAACTGGTTTCTCTGACTCTCTGTCTTGTCTCTGACTGGTTTCTCTGACTCTCTGTCTTGTCTCTGACTGGTCTCTCTGACTCTCTGTCTTGTCTCTGACTGGTCTCTCTGACTCTCTGTCTTGTCTCTAACTGGTTTCTCTGACTCTCTGTTTTGTCTCTGACTGGTTTCTCTGACTCTCTGTATTGTCTCTGACTGGTTTCTCTGACTCTCTGTCTTGTCTCTGACTGGTTTCTCTGACTCTCTGTCTTGTCTCTGACTGGTTTCTCTGACTCTCTGTCTTGTCTCTGACTGGTTTATCTGACTCTCTGTCTTGTCTCTGACTGGTTTATCTGACTCTCTGTCTTGTCTCTAACTGGTCTCTCTGACTCTCTGTCTTGTCTCTGACTGGTCTCTCTGACTCTCTGTCTCTGACTGGTTTCTCTGACTCTCTGTATTGTCTCTGACTGGTTTCTCTGACTCTCTGTCTTGTCTCTGACTGGTCTCTCTGACTCTCTGTATTGTCTCTGACTGGTTTCTCTGACTCTCTGTCTTGTCTCTGACTGGTCTCTCTGACTCTCTGTCTTGTCTCTGACTGGTTTCTCTGACTCTCTGTATTGTCTCTGACTGGTTTCTCTGACTCTCTGTCTTGTCTCTGACTGGTCTCTCTGACTCTCTGTCTTGTCTCTGACTGGTTTCTCTGACTCTCTGTCTTGTCTCTGACTGGTTTCTCTGACTCTCTGTCTTGTCTCTGACTGGTTTCTCTGACTCTCTGTATTGTCTCTGACTGGTCTCTCTGACTCTCTGTCTTGTCTCTAACTGGTTTCTCTGACTCTCTGTCTTGTCTCTGACTGGTCTCTCTGACTCTGTCTTGTCTCTAACTGGTCTCTCTGACTCTCTGTCTTGTCTCTGACTGGTTTCTCTGACTCTCTGTCTTGTCTCTGACTGGTCTCTCTGACTCTGTCTTGTCTCTAACTGGTCTCTCTGACTCTCTGTCTTGTCTCTGACTGGTTTCTCTGACTCTCTGTATTGTCTCTAACTGGTCTCTCTGACTCTCTGTCTTGTCTCTGACTGGTTTCTCTGACTCTCTGTATTGTCTCTAACTGGTTTCTCTGACTCTCTGTCTTGTCTCTGACTGGTTTCTCTGACTCTCTGTCTTGTCTCTGACTGGTTTCTCTGACTCTCTGTCTTGTCTCTAACTGGTTTCTCTGACTCTCTGTCTTGTCTCTGACTGGTCTCTCTGACTCTCTGTCTTGTCTCTCACTGGTTTCTCTGACTCTCTGTCTTGTCTCTGACTGGTTTCTCTGACTCTCTGTATTGTCTCTGACTGGTTTCTCTGACTCTCTGTCTTGTCTCTGACTGGTCTCTCTGACTCTCTGTCTTGTCTCTCACTGGTTTCTCTGACTCTCTGTCTTGTCTCTGACTGGTTTCTCTGACTCTGTATTGTCTCTGACTGGTTTCTCTGACTCTCTCCTCCTGTGTTTGCAGTGTTGTCGGACAGACAGGAGAGCGCTCTGATAGAGCTCATGGTGTGCACCCTCCGTCAGGCAGCAGAGGCTCACCCACCGGTCGGCAGAGGCACCGGCAAACGGGTAGGTCGAGTATACACACTGTACTACCAGCATTCACTTTAACTGTACACATATTGACACAGTTGGGTTGAGGTAGCAGTCCGATGCTGTTGTCCTTGGTTACAAAATAAATGTAGATGTCTTAATATGCCAATTTCAAAGAATCGATTGTTATATTACTTCTTCATGTTTTCAGTGTTTCAGAATAATAACATCCCCCCCCCCCCCCCCTTTGGTTCGGACACCTTCTGTGTTGTTGTATTTATAATCCTTATATACCTTTATTGTTTATATTTACTGTTCACTCAGCATGCACTCGAATTCATTCATAGATTAATTCAGTGTTAAATTGACACAATTTCTAAAAAACACCACCTGTGTGTAACCGCCTTAAGTGTTCAATTCAAGTGCTCAACATTGAAATTAAAACAGCTAGATATCTAACGGAGTGTGTTTATTTATGTATTTTCTTAATGTTCTTATTTATTGTCAGCAAGCCCCGGCACATTTATGAATACATGCTGAGATTGCAAAACAGACGTATTTTTTCTATCCATAAATAACTTTCTTGGTCACAATGAAAGAACAGCAGACTCAGAAAATCCCTGTTTGTTTCCCTTTTTCATGCATTTCTTTTTACACATTTGACATTCTGCTCGTCCAGGTGTTGACAGCGAAGGAGAGGAAGACGCAGATAGACGATAAGAACAAACTGACAGAGCACTACATCATGGCGCTGCCCATGCTGCTGTCCAAGGTAAAACCTCATCCTGCAGCAGACACTGATTAGTGACTGATCTGTTTGTCGAAATAATTGATCAGGGTGTTATTTATATAGCCATGAGAAGTGTTATTGAATGAGAGCCAATCCGGAGAGGTGTGCTGGCCAACTGCTTGTGTGTTTTATTAACTGGGAAAGAAAAAAAGAGATTGATTGTTTTTTTCTGCCTCTGAATGTCGGCTTGTGACTTTTTTTTATCACAGATATCTATTTCTTAGCTTTTCTGTATTTTGTTACAATGTGCTAACTTATCTGATGCACTAGTAGCGGTGCTTCTGGAATAATTCACATTGCCAGGACGCTTATCTGATTCATTATGTAATTAGAGCTCATTCAGTCTTTTACAAAAAGCACCTCAAAGCTTTATCTTAAGATGAAGGGTTGAAAAAACTGTAAAACTCCATGTTTCCTGAAAACTCATTTGACCTTAAAAGAGATATGCAACTATGCTACAGAAGGCTTTTTTATGAAGTATCATAAGCTATACATCATTTTGATTACATTACAGTACATTGTGCTGAGGCTTTGATCCAAAGCTACTTACAATAAGTTCATTGTCAGTCGAGAAACAAACTCAAAAGCAAGAATCCTGCAGGTACATCTCCTATCTATAAACCCAACCAGATGAAGTGCCACTGCATTAGCTTCACTTAAAGCCAAACCTACGTACAGAAGATATTCTTTTTTGTTAAATTATTATTATTATTATTAGCAAAGATTCAATTCAATTCAAATGTATTTATTAGGGATGCCAGTAATTAATCGATTATTCGAATATTCGTTACAGTCTCCATAATAGAATATTATTTTTAAAAATTGATTTTATTTATATATTTTTTTATTATTATTTATGTTTTTTTTTTTTTCTGGCTTAGTTTCAAGCAAAAAATAGACTAATGCTAATAATAGTAATAGTATTAATAATTGTAAATGCCCATTAGTCACACCACCAGTTTGTTTTACTGTAAACTTGGAGGAAGCCTGCGTGCAGAGTAGACTGCTGCTGCAGCACGCTACACACCGACCCCGCCCCCACCCCCCCTCTCCCTCACACGTGCGACTACAGATGAACAAAGCGGGGTGGGGGGGCGGGGGGGTCGGTCGAATAATCGATTATTATTCGCCACGGCTGCCGAATAATCGATTTGGATCATGGTCAGTTTCTGGCAACCCGAGTATCAGCCCAATATCACAAAACACATTTGTCTCAGAGCGCTTCAGAAATCAACAAACATGAATGATAATTTAAGATGCAGAGGAAACAAGTGAGTTCTCAGCAGGGCCGTTTCTAGCTTTTTGGGGGCCCTATGCAAGATGCTGTTTGGGGGCCCTTTTTCTTCAAACTACAATGGGGGGATTCCGAAGCCTTTAAGATGATCTGTGGAGATTCTTCAATCTGTTACACTTTAAGAGGAAAACAGGCTAATTTCACAAAAACCAAGCAAACAAACTTACAACAAATGATATTAAAAAGGTAAACAATAAAGCTCCTCTACGTCAATAAATGCAAGAGATGCAGCATTTTCTCAACAACGTTTAGTATACCTTTTTCATTTTCCTCAGACGCCACTCATTGGGTGACAGCCCAGCGATGATTTGGACGTTATTACCCCACAAACACAAGCCACAGCTTTGCTATCATTGCAGTTTAGTTGTGTTTATATCCTACATTGGATTTTTAAGCTTATAATGCTTCACCGAACACAGGGGGGGGCTTGGCTGTCTACAAATAAAGACGGCTAATTTGATTTCTGCCCAAATATATTGATGCTGAACCTGAACTTTCAGCTTGGGGGCCCCCTAGTGGCCGTGGGGGCCCTATGCATCCGCATAGTCCGCCTATAGGAAGAAATGGCCCTGGTTTTCAGTCTGTGATGGAAGGTGTGTAGACTCTCTGATGTCCTGATTCTCACCTCTCCATCTCCTCACAGTACCAGGCGGACTCAGAGAAGGTGGCCAACCTGCTGCAGATCCCTCAGTTCTTCGACCTGGACGTGTACAGCGCGGGGCGGATGGAGAAGCACCTGGACGCCCTGCTGAAGCAGATCCGCCTGGTGGTGGAGAAGCACATCGAGATGGACGTGCTGGAGGCCTGCAGCAAGACCTACAGCATCCTCTGCTCCGAGGAGTACACCATCATGAACCGCGTGGACATCGCCCGCTCGCAGCTCATCGACGAGATGACCGACCGCTTCTCTCACTCTGTGGAGGATCTGCTGCAGGAGGTATGAGTGGATGTGGATATGGGGAGGTATGAGGGAAGAGAAGCAGGGGTTGGTGACTGGTGAAAGAAATGATACAGGTGTAAAAGTAAGCACTTGATGCACAGGAAGTGTGGACAGTTAGAGGTATGGAATCTTTAAGTATAAAGGTAGTAACACATAACTAGGGATGCCTGATATGATTTTTTATTATCTGATATAATGAACCATTCATTAGATATTTAATCCATCATTTCACATTTTGGTGAAATTCTCTTCAGAGAATATGAGAGTGATCAAAGAGAATTTATGATTGCAAAGCTCTGACCTAACCAAATGCAATTGACATTACTATTGTTAACAAAACACTTCACACTGGCTAACATGCTAATTTTAATTATGTTTTATTCACCTAAAGTTGTGGACTAAACAATTTTGAAGGTGCTTGTTATGTCAATGAAAGACAATTATAATAATATTTAATTTAATAATATAACATTTCCCATAATTCATCAGATCAATTTATATCCAGCATCCTCGCATATGACCCCAGCATCCGTAGTCTTTGTGCACTAACAGGTGTTTGTTATTCTGCAGGCGGAGGAGGCCGATGACGACGATATCTACAACGTTTTATCAACGCTCAAGAGACTCACAGCCTTCCACAAGTAAGAGAAGAGAAACTGTAATGTTAAGTGACTGAAAGCACTGGATATCACTTCATTAAAGCTAAATGCCAGATACTCTATGAATGTGATTTATTGACCTCTTGTTTCCTGTTTCAGCGCCCATGACCTGACACGGTGGGATTTATTTGGGAGCTGCTACCGGCTGCTGAAGGCGGGCATCGAGCAGGGCTCCATGCCGGAGCAGATCGCTGTGCAGGCCCTGCAGTGCTCGCACTACTCCGTCCTCTGGCAGCTGGTGAAGGTCACAGAGGGCTCTCCCAGCAAGGTGACACATGGATCCTGAATAATACTTACCTGTAGATACATGTTCTGTCCTTAGCTACTCAGTTATTTGACCAGAGGTGGGAAGTAGTGGGGTACAAATACTTTGTTACTGTACTTCAGTACATTTTTCTGCTATCAGTACTTTACTCCACTACTTATTTTATTTCCACCTTTATTTCAAACAGATTATTTACAGATAGAATACTGTATTGGTAGAACACAACACTTTTTGTGTCAAACAATATTTATATATTCAACAAAAATAATAATAATTAATCATAAGTGTCCGAAAAGGAGCGGGAGCAAGCATAATGTTTAATAAGATATTTACTAAGGCAGAATGCTGCTAGTTTTACAATAACAAAAACAAATTTTAACAATACTGATAATACTGATAACCTAGGTCATCATTTGTTGATTGTCATTGGACTAGATCTTTGCCTGGCCCGACCAGCGTCAACACAAAGTGAATTGATTCTGTAACCCCTTGTGCCCTCCTCGAATTTTCAACCTTTCGACCCCTTCGTGGCAAAAATGTACACGCCCATAATAACTGCTATTAAATCATCATACATCAATATTTTTTTCTACTTTTTTTTTCATGAATCACTTGAACAACTTATAACGTACTCAAAACTACCAAACATTCAATAATGTTCTGGATTTTAAGCCTTTAAATGCCTGTTTCATTATTTGAATTATCTCATTATTTATGACTGATTTATTCAATATAATAATTAGTAGGGGCATGGAACTTTGGTGGTTATTAGAGTCTTGGATGTGTCAAAGATTAGCAACAAAATTGATTTGACTTCATTATTATTTTTTACGTAGTGGCAGATGGTAGCTCTGGACACCTTCGTGGCAAAAATGTACACGCCCCAAACAACTGTTATAGAGTTATCAGTTGACTAAATTATATCATTTAGCCATGAAA
>NC_136905.1:79815420-79950558 GCF_949606895.1 Notothenia rossii | reverse complement strand
TTCAGTCACACAGTCCAAATGTCTCTGTATTTTCTAGTTCTTTGTACCGTGTTTAATCTGTTTTGGGAAATGAGACATGTTCATGGTTATCTGCTGTTGTGTTTATGAGCTCTCTGTGTTTGCGTTACATTTTTCAGAAGAGAGTAGTGTTGACAGCTCGTGGCTGCTGCGTAACGACACCCTGCCGATACCGGGGGCGCTGCAGACGCCTCAGCTCACCTCCACCGTGCTCAGAGAGAACAGACCCGCAGACCACCTGCCCGACCCGGACTCAGAACCCGGCTCGGAGAACGACTTCGTCCACAAGTGAGTGAAAACACATGATAGAAGTACACTTTAACATCAAAGTCAGGGTTCCTACGGTCTTAAAACAAATGGAAAAGTCCTGGAAATAGCTGTTTTTTAAGTCTGGAACGTTGCTTGAAAAACATCAAATCCAAAAAGTTTGGAAAACTCACAGAAATCGGTACCAAGTTTTCGGTTTTTATTTTCACTTCTATCCCAAAGGGTACAAAAGGAAGACAGGTTATGAACTGTACATACACTTATTTACCAATAAGCATAAATAATAGTCTGGAATTATACACCATAACTACATTTATACAATACATATTATATAGCACTTTTGTAAGAACTAAAAGACACATTACAAAAAAAAAAATATTTAAATCAAACAAAATTCATGATTTACCGTTTTCTCATCCACCCACTTACAAATACTCATTAACACCTGACTGTGTAAACGATACGATGTTCCGCATACATGTACATATACAAACATAGTGGACATTAAGAGACATACACATATCATCATTCATACACCGTTTGAACAAACACAAATACACAGACGCACATACTGTACAGACAATGGCGACCCAATTGCACAACCCTCATGGCCAACATTTAAAAAGTACATTTCATTACATTTGACTACACTTCATTTCATGTGAATGCTAAGAAGCTTAATGGACATAGGTAAACCTGTTCATCACTGATGTAGCTCCGCCTCCTTGTTATACCAAGTTCCTCGAAGTCTTTTGAAGGTACAGTATGTTGACCCTGTGTTGGCTCCAGTCCTCAGATGCAGATGTCGTGGCTCGGCCAGCAGAAGATGGAGGAGAGGTGAACCGGAAGGACCGGACGGGCATGAATTACATCAAGGCGCGCGCAGCAACCAGGGCGTCCGGCAGACTGTGTAAGAATCGAACCGGCGAGAAAACTGATGACGTTTGATGCCTCCATTACTAGTTCTTTTTTTAAAGGTCCCCTGTTATACTGTTTTGTATCCATAGATTATAGGTCTCAGATATATACAAAACGTGGCTCCCAACACCAAACAGATCATTGCAGCATTACCCATAATCCCCTCTGTTTCAGCCCTGTTTCAAAAGTGCTGATTCCCTGGGTGTTTCTCAATCGCGAGTAAAGCTGCTGTAGAGCCACTATTTCAAGCACACTACGTCATCGAGTGCCGCCGAAGGACTGTTCCAATGTCCAGCATACTTGGAAATCTATCGAGCCCTGCGTGCTTCGTTTGGAGACATTTCGAGGCTGTACATGTGTAGACTCCGCGGTCTTAAAATCCCCACAATGCTTTGCGCACGGACCAATTTCCCCAAATCTGTGGTGGAAAATGTAAGGCGGGGCTTCTCATATGACGCACACCTGCACACTTGCTAGCCTGTTCCACTCTCTGTTTTCCGAATGCTAGGAAGTATTCTTGCCTAGCTTCTGAAGCAAGACGCTCGGCAGAAATGTGCTACCAAGGCAAGCGTACTCGAGATTGAGAAACACTCCGTGACTTTAGATGAGAGTAAGGAGCCCCTCCTCCACGCCCCTCTGAGAGAGATTTGGTTAAAAAGAAACCCAATGGTGCTCTAGGAGATTCAGGTGATAAGGTGGGGGGGGGGGGGGGGTTACCTTGGTTGCTGATTGGCTAATGGTTACACAAGCCAAAAAAAACCGTTATGACATCACAAAAGTGGCCAAAATCTGATCAGACTCATTTTCAGACAGGTTTTTATATAAATGGATCAAAAGAGAGAGAATCTTATTGTTCCTGAAACTTTCAGAGTCTCTTTACACAGAGGGGACACATGTTGATGTAGCAGAGACATGAAGAAGAGGGGACACATGTTGATGTAGAAGAGACATGAAGAAGAGGGGACACATGTTGATGTAGAAGAGACATGGAGAAGAGGGGACACATGTTGATGTAGAAGAGACATGAAGAAGAGGGGACAAATGTTGATGTAGAAAAGACATGAAGAAGAGGGGACACATGTTGATGTAGAAGAGATATGAAGAAGAGGGGACACATGTTGATGTAGAAGAGACATGAAGAAGAGGGGACACATGTTGATGTAGAAGAGACATGAAGAAGAGGGGACACATGTTGATGTAGAAGAGACATGAAGAAGAGGGGACACATGTTGATGTAGAGGAGGCATGAAGAACAGGGGACACATGTTGATGTAGAAGAGACATGAAGAAGAGGGGACACATGTTGATGTAGAAGAGACATGAAGAAGAGGGGACACGTGTTGATGTAGAAGAGACATGAAGAAGAGGGGACACATGTTGATGTAGAAGAGACATGGAGAAGAGGGGGACACATGTTGATGTAGAAGAGACATGAAGAAGAGGGGACACATGTTGATGTAGAAGAGACATGAAGAAGAGGGGACACATGTTGATGTAGAAGAGACATGAAGAAGAGGATTTTGCACGATAGGTGACCTTTAAAGAATAAAGAACTTGAGATAAAAAGATTGTAAACGGTATGTTTTGTGTTTTTCTCTCTTAATGACTTCCCGTCAGGCGTGGGTTGATGGAGGATGACGCAGAGCCGATCTTCGAGGACGTGATGATGTCATCGCGAGGACAGCTGGAGGACATGAACGAGGAGTTCGAGGACACGATGGTGATCGACCTGGTCAGTGACGCCACTTCCTCCCAGGGCCTTTCATTTAGGGCAGATAAAGATAGGAGCATTGTGTTTAGTCTTTGTGGTCTTTCTAATTCAATGTCTTCTTTTGTCTTTCTTCCTACCCAGCCGCCATCGAGGAACAGACGTGAAAGAGCAGAATTAAGACCAGACTTCTTTGACTCTGCAGCGATGATTTGAGGACGAGTCGGTGAGTAAAACTTTGACAATTTGACTCAGGAAAGTAAGAACAGCTCCAGCAATTAGGCCGTTAATTGATTAGCCAACTTACACAAAATAAAGCCCTTCCTTCTATCAATCATTTTTATATTTTTTACAAGCTAAAATGTAAAGATGAATTGCTTCCAGCCTCAAAATGTCAGCAGGTCACCATTGAAAAAGAGGTCAAAGATCTCAATGGGTTTTTCACCTGAATAAATAAAGGTTTTGAATTGAATTGAATTGTGAACTTTTAGTTTGTTTGTTTTTATACTGTCAATGAAAGTCTGAATATATTTTCAAATGTAATTTAAGGCACTGGAACATTGTAATGGACATGTTTGACTTAAGATTAGCGAAAAAAATTGTTAGTTTCAGCCCAATGTGCTAATCAGTCATCTAAAATAAGTTTCATACCGTCAGTGATTTGATTCTGTTTTAAAGACACAATATGTAGAATGTGAACTTTTCAACTCTAGCGCCCCCTAGTGGTATAAAAGAAAAGCAGCCGTGAAAGTCTGAGATCTTTTCTGTTTAAGATAATCTGACACTCTCTCTCTCTCTCTCTCTCTCTCTCCATGTTTTTAGGGTTTCAGCATGCCCATGTTCTGATCCAGGAAGAGGCAAAGATCCTGAGCTCAGGATCCACATCAGGAGTCAACAGAAGGGAGGGTCTGGGCCGTCTCACCCAGAAAAACCTGCCAATCAAACTCTTAAGAATAGGAAACAACATTGTTGAAACACTTTTCTCTTTCTGTAAGACGGGATGGAAGCATTGTTTGTCAGGTGGATCTGCTGATGGACGTGGAATCGGCCGGATCTCACCTGGAAAGTCAAGCGAGGATCGGCTGTGTTCTCACGGGCCGGAGGATCCAGAACCGAGTCCGGAATATTCAAGAGCTTCGTCTTCTCTCTAAATCATCCTCCTCTTCCTCCCTTTCCAGCCTGTTGGTTTAGCTCTTGTTAGCGGTAGCTCGGATGGCCGACGAGCACTTGCGGTTTTTACGGTTCCCTGTTACACAGATGTACAGTTATTTGGTTCAGAGCAGCCCCCTCCCCCCACCCTCCCCCCTTATTTTGGTGTCGCACTTCGAATCCGTCTGGTAGAATCTGACATAGAGAGGATATCAATACTAAGTGTTCTATATCTTTGCTCTTATTACCACCCAACGACCCCTCTCCGCCGCTCTCTGTTCGCCATCAGAGTCCTCGTGTGTGTGTGTGTGTGTGTGTGTGTGTGTGTGTGTGTGTGTGTGTGTGTGTGTGTGTGTGTGTGTGTGTGTGTGTGTGTGTGTGTGTGTGTGTGTGTGTGTGTGTGTGTGTGTGTGTGTGTGTGTGCGTTGGTGATGGTTGAGTAGTTGCGTGACGTCAAAGTGAAGGAGAAGCCACCCCCCCCCCCCCCCTCTCAGATCTCGGATAAGTTTTTGAAGTTTAAAAAAAAAAGGAAATAAACATATTTTTAATTCTGTAGCTTTAGTACTAAAGTTTTAAATCAAGTGTGTCTTTGTTTCTGTCGGATGTTTGTACAGCTTTTTCTCGAATATGTATCTTGTTTGTTGCCAAATTGTGGCCTACATACTTACGGTATATTCCTTCCCCTACACCTGTGTCTCATATCTAACGGTTACCAAGCTCAGAGTGTTGCTGTGGGATCTCTTTAAGCGCTGTATGGTCTGATTGTAGTCGTTTCACAGTTCAGTATTTACAGCAAACTATCATTTTGTTCATTTTACAGGTTACATTTCTACGCCTGTCTCAGTGTTATCTGATCCAAGATGATTTGTTGTTATTCTGATTTGTTTGAATGTGTTTTGAATGTTTCCAGCCATATCGTTGTTCACGCTCCGTCGGTTAATCAATCATCCACCTCTCCCCCTGGCTGGCTTGGCAGTCCTCCTGTAAATATCAGAGACAATTGGATCTTTCCTGCAGTGCAGTTGACATCAGTTGCCCTTAAATGCTCTAAACGCCTGTTTTTTTCTTCTGTGAACCTAAATTCTTTTTAATAAAATAAAATCTGTATTCGATTTATGGACAAGTGTTTGAGTGTGCCTTTTGTTTCACAGCCCAGAGTTCAACACTTTGCCAACGTTGACCCATTACTGTGTAGCACCTCATTTTCACCCTTGATACAGTTGTTACCGTAATTTTCGGACTATAAACCGCACCTGAATATAAACTGCAGCAGCGGCATACCACTCTCGGTTCCACTTTTACTTTTGCGCGCTACCTGTCTCCCTCTTTTCCGGCCTCCAGCTTTTCCTGCTGGAACCCGCCGCTTAAAGGTTGGGGTCCGCGGACCGGCCATAGAGCCCATAGAGTTAAAGGTGTTGGCCGTTAGCTGTAAAAATCCATAGATTAGCCGCACCGTTATATAAACCGCAGCGTCGAAAAATAGGGAAAAAGGCGCGGCTTATAGTCCGAAAATTACGGTAGTTACATTTGACAAAACAATCTGAACTCAAGTCTCTTGCCCTCAAACTGTAGATATTCAGACTCTCCGTGATTTTCCGTGCTCCTCTCATCCATGATGTCTGAACTAAAGTTGTCGGAATCGATCTCCTGATGAAGACTGTGATACAGTCCAAAGCTCTAGGGAAAGTAAGTGAACCTCGAGGCAAAAATATTGTATAAATAAACGGTATAATACAACATGTTAAGTTGTCAAACCTCTCTTTTCTCCAAGGATTTAACAACTGCAGTGAAAGCATTAAAAGATTTGTTTCCCGCTCACTGTAGAACATCTCTTAACGGACACAAGCTCGACATCTTTTCATCAAGCTAGCTAGATATCTCTCTGCAAAATATCTTAAAAGTAGGGTAGGTAAGAATGGAGAAACCAGCTCGAGTGCGCTAGAATTTGAAAGTACGCAGCCGAAAAAAATCTGCCCCTTCTTTCAGACTTCCTTACAGAGCCCCTCCTCCAACACACACGAACGCGCACATGACCAATGAGGGCACGAGATACGTTTGTGCACAGATGGAAGGCTGACAGGCAGGTAGGCCATCCAGTTATTTTAGTCGGGCCGGCTCAGATGATTGGTCGTGCTTTTTACAGCGCCACGGCTTCCACAGATGACTTTTTTTTTAATGTATTCATTGCTATCGGGATGTTAAGAGCATTCCATGGAATATAACAAAAAGTTTTTCTGAAGTTTATTACCTACCCCGCCTTTAAGTGTATTTCCCAAACTCTTACTTCTAATTCGTTGTTTTAACATTTCTGCTCTTTGTGAATTTCACTTACACTCTCGAAAACCAATATTATACTTATATACACACACACTCACACTCTTGTAATTTCTGCAGATCGAATCGTTGCATTGGTTGAAGTGAACAAAAACAGAAACATGATATTGAGTCCATGATTTATTTTACAAATGGCAGAGGCTGCCAGAGAAGAAAAGGCACAGTTCCATGTTGTGAGGATGACCTAAACACAGGGAGTGTCACAAACACTACGGTTCACACCACAAACTTCAACAACTAAATACAGAACATAAGCAACACTATTGTCATGAACAGACAATAAAAACAGACATGTTTGAATTTCCACTCTACGACCATGTGACAGTTTAGTTGCTCGTGTCCGTTCAGTGACACATAATCTACTCCTTTTAGATCAAATCTTGTTCTCAAACATGTCAAATCAAACAAACAGTAGTGTCCAATGTGTACTGACATACAAGTATCTTGAATGTGTATAACAGCTTGTATCCTGGTCAGGTACTGGAAATGAGTTAGGGGTTTCTATATCAAGGGTAAAGTTGTAAAGACACACCTGCTGATTTTGTTGACAGAGCACCAATATTTTCCCCAAAAACTTGAAAATGACACTACTAATGCCATATTACAATATCCAAAATCTAGAATGATATCGACATATTGCCCTGGTTCAAAACGTAATCTGATTTTATTTATTGGGATGCTACCACGCACTAACATAATCAGGTAGTGTATCTTTAAGTGCTGCTTCAGTGGAGTGGTGAATGACAAAACACAATCTGCTTACAGGCTACCCAAGTCCTAACCACGGGAACTAGTGCAGTTCATTCGGATGTGAAGTCAGTATCAGTGAACTCCCACAGCGAGCCTTCAGAGAGAGTTCATGAGGAAACAGTTTGTGTTGGATCACAGAGGAATGTTGGCGTGTTTCTTCCAGGGGTTCTTCTGCTTCTTGCTGGCCAGCACCTCCAGATCTCTGCAGATCTTCTTGCGAGTTGTTGACGGTTCGATTATGTCATCCACAAAACCTGAAACAAAGCATTTCAGCTCAAGGTCAGTACCAGGTGTGTATTAGGGATGGGAATTTGAAAGCAAATGTATATTCGAATATTCGACCCCCGAAAAAACGGTTAACTGAAATGTACATATCCTATAAAAAAAAAAAGTGGGAAAAATGTTGACAAAAAAATAAATACAATTAATTTTCAATTAAAGAGGGATCATACACGAACAACACAACGGGTTAGGGTAACGCCTATGCACAGAATGCAGCTATTCAATACTCATTCTTGTTTAAGAATATGAGCATGTCTACTCGAGGCGATTCACAATCAGGCCAGCTGTAGAGAAGACCCTCTCAGCTGGAATTTGGGCATAAGATGAGGTTTGAGTCTGCGTGACCTGCGTGTAGGGAGAGGCAGCAGCCATATCATTAGAACTAGCTAGATCTGATGGATTTGGACAAAAACGCGAGTGAAGTATAACCGGACGCGAGAGAGAGAGAGAGATCAGCACCTGCAGCTCTGCCCGCTGTGAGGGACCGGTGAGCGGAGCAAAACACACCTTTAGACCTAACACACTTAGCTATGGCACTGCCGTATACATTGAATTATTCCATTTGATCATATGTAATCAACTTAGGCATCCCTCCCAACAAAAACAATTACAATACAAATATTCATAACTCATATTCTCATTTTGAATATTCGATGAATCGTTCCCATCCCTAGTGTGTATGGTTTATATTTGTGTGTGGAGTCTAAGCACAATCAGGGATGATGGTGAGAGATTTAGCATCGCTATAAAGCCGTAAAAGTTACCTCTGACAGCAGCTGGGAAAGGGTTGGCGAACTTCTCCACGTATTCAGCCTCTGCCTCAACCTGGTTCTCCTTTCCTCTGAAGATAATCTGAACAGCACCCTGAGAAAGAAAGAAAGAAAGAAAGAGACCATCATGCACACGGTCAAATCGAACAAAGGAACAATAGAAAGAACGGAAACAGTGACTGTTCGTACCTTGGCGCCCATGACCGCCACCTCAGCTGTGGGCCAGGCGTAGTTCATGTCTCCTCTCAAGTGTTTGGAGCTCATCACGTCATACGCTCCTCCGTAAGCCTGAGAGCCACACACACACACACACACACACACACACACACACACACACACACACACACACACACACACACACACACACACACACACACACACACACACACACACACACACACACACACACACACACACACACACACACACACACACACACACACACACACACACACACACACACACACACACACACACACACACACACACACACACACACACACACACACACACACACACACACACACACACCTTGTAGTTATTACAATGCTTGTAAAATGTATAATTTATTGTTAGGCACCTGCAGGAAGTGTTAGAATAAAGTCAGTCGGGCTCACTCAGCATTCAAACATCAGGTTTCAGCAAAGTTTAATAGTCGCTCTTATTCTACATTTTGGTCAGCTACAAATGCTTCTTTACAAACCTTTAACTTCGAGCATTTCTCTTTTCATGACATGCTTCAAAAGCAGCTTCTTCCCCTTTGCAATACGGACACTAAATGGACTCTAAATAACCCCAATGAACAATCACAATCAATCACACCTTGAACTTTATGCATATATGTCATGATGTATGTATTTGCCCTGTGCTGTACTTTTTATTGTATGTTGAATTGTATGGAACAAGCTGTAATAATCTGCACTGAACACGAATTCCACCAGCTTGGCTGTGTGGTCATTAAAGATTCTAATCTAAAAATGTTGTTCACGCACCTTTCTGGTGATGATGGTGATTTTGGGGACGGTGGCCTCCGCGAAGGCGTACAGCAGCTTGGCTCCGTGTCGGATGATGCCTCCGTACTCCTGAGCGGTTCCTGTGGACCCCCGGCACAGCAGTTATTACATAATAAGCATAAGAGGAAATGGTCCGATGTGACAGCAGCTCTATTTCAATGCAATAACAATGTCTGCGCGCATGTGAGGTAACCCCGTTTTTGTCTTGTGTGTATAGTTGACATTATATCCTGGATAGATCCCTGACTTCATCCCTCATCCAAACTGTAGAGTGTATTAACTTTACTTTATCAATGATCTTGTGATTACTCTCTCCTGAGCTGGCAGCTAGATTTCTTTCTGCTTTTGTGCAGACTAACGGCCCGTCCACACAGCAGCGTTAAAAAAATCTTCAACGCTTCTGCCCATTGACTTTGAATGGGGTGACGTCACTTTGCCTCGCTTTCCGCCGAACTGCATTGTGGGGAAGCAAAGCGAGGATTTCCAGGATTTAAAAGTTGAGCAATGTTCAACTTTTGAAGCTGAGCTGGAAGCGTCAGCCAATCAAATCTCGTTTATGCAAATCTGACAGTACAAGCGCTAGGCACCACGTGTAAGCTGGGAGAGCCATACCGCAGTTCATTTCCTCATTTTCCAAACGAGAAATTACGGTAGCAAATCACCCGGTTCTTTACGACCAGAACTATTTACCGGGATACAAACCGGAGGAGCCAGGCTGTTTGGGGAGTTTATATATATATATATATATATATATATATATATATATATATATATATATATATATATTGCTCGCATAAAATCCCCGGCGTTTTTTGCTTTGTATGTCGGAGGCGGGAGATTCATGGGATTGGTTGTTGGTCGCAAAAAATCCCCAAGCTCTCAGACACGCCCATCTCCAAGATTTTCAAGATTTTTTTAAAGCAGCTGTGTGGACGGGCCGTGAGACTCACCTTGCAGACAAAAGCATTCTCTTGTATAATTCACAGCAGCAGAGAGACTCACAACAAAATCCTTGGTACATTCCTAACCAGATTAAACTGTATGTATGTATGTATGGCCAATTACTGGATTACTCTGTGCATTGTACAGTACATTTTCAAAGAGTACCTGGCAGGAAGCCCGGCACATCCACAAAGGTGATGATGGGAATATTGAAAGCGTCACAGAAGCGTACAAAGCGCGCTCCCTTCACTGAGGAGTTGATGTCCAGACAGCCTGATGAAGGAGACGGACATTAGGGCTGAATAGCAAGAATATCTCCCCCCCCCCATTCTATTAGCCCTCTTATTGTTGGTCCTTCAATTATTCTACTTACCAGAAGCTACTTTGGGCTGGTTACCCACAATGCCTACGGTGCGTCCGTTCATGCGGGCGAATCCCACCACGATGTTTTTGGCGTAGTTGGGCATGATCTCAAAGAAGTCGCTCTCATCCACGATCTGAAGAGATGCAAGAAGAAAGGAAGCTTTTACTACCGGAGGAATTTGAATGAGATGTGGTTTCATATTTCAGAGTGTGCACGTACTGCATGAATGATGTCCAACATGTCGTAGGCTTTAGTCGTCTCAAACGGGACGATGGTGTCCAACGAATGTACAAGACGATTGCTGGAATGGACAAAAAAAATACATATATTTGCTATTAATGATCATTTCTTTTTTTCTTCTTGTAAGTGAAGGTCAGCTGATTGGCTACCTGCTGTCGTGGCACTCCCTGATGGGGGCGGGGTCCTGATTGCTGAGCGGCAGGAAGTTGAAGAACTCTCGCACGTTGAGCAACGCTTCAACGTCATCCTCAAAAGCCCGGTGAGCCACTCCTAAAAACCAAACATGACATTTTGTTCAGACTTTGAACACATTATTTTGAACTAGGTTGAAATAAGCAGCAGACACTTTTTACGCTGCTATGGACAATCCTGCACTAATGTACATTCTCATAATATTAAAGTGACTGCTATTTTGTATAGATTGATTGTTGTGTTTTTATTTAGGTCTTAATGTGTGCAGATTTAAAAGTGTGTGTGTGTGTGTGTGTGTGTGTGTGTGTGTGTGTGTGTGTGTGTGTGTGTGTGTGTGTGTGTGTGTGTGTGTCTATATATACATACACACACACATTTGCATACATTTTTATATACATTTGTTTTTATATTTGGGATTGTGGGAAACGGTATTTCATTCTCTCCGTCTGTACTAGGGCTGAACGATAAATCGATTTTAAATCAAAATCGCGATTTTAAATGATGCGATTATCAAATTGCAAAGCCTGGTTTATTTTTTTTATTTTTTCCTTCTTGTGTATCAGCCATTGTTAACCAATCAGAAGTGGCCCATGATAGAAGGTGATAGACAGATTGATCCAATCACCTGCCAAGTATTTTTGAAAGTGCCTGCCCTTTCCAAATGGCTTCCAATGGAGCTTTAGATGGTTTGGTGAATCAAACCATCTGAGTCAGGTTAGTAATGCTCCATCACATGTTTTCTATTACAGGGTGAATCTTAAACTGAAGCTTGACTTTAAAGCAACCCAACAGAAGTTTCATGTAAGTTGAGTTCTTTCACTCGTAGCTCGGGCTGCGGGGGTGCTAGAGACGGGAGGACGTTGACACGACCTTCCTAACCGGAGATATGGCCACATTTTACAATAAACTTCCGTTGGGTCGCTTAAAAACAAATATCGCAAATCGAATCGCAATATTTGTCAGAAAAATCACAATTAGATTTTTTCCTAAAATCGTGCAGCTCTAGTCTGTACACACAAACTGAAGGATTGACAATAAAGTTGACTTAATGATGTGTGACACAGAGACATCAGAAGCTAACCGGAGACGGTGGTGTGAGTTTTGGCTCCGCCGAGCTCCTCCTGGGTCACGTCTTCATTGGTGACAGATTTCACCACATCGGGTCCAGTGATGAACAGGTATGATGTGTCCTACACACACACACACACACACACACACACACACACACACACACACACACACACACACACACACACACACACACACACACACACACACACACACACACACACACACACACACACACACACACACACACACACACACACACACACACACACACACACACACACACACACACACACACACACACACACACACACACACACACACACACACACACACACACACACACACACGTCAAATTTAACATGTATATTTATTTTCTTGTTTATTTCTAGTTTTTATTGTAAAATGCCTTTTTTTATGCTGCTGCAACACAAAACATTTCCCAAATTGGGATCAATAAAGTACCATCTTATCTTATCGCCTTAAACTGTAACTTTTGTGTCCACAATTAACTAAAATGAGAAGAATGCGACTATGTGTGTAAAGTGACAGATATTTGATCACAATTCTGCTTAGGGGTAAGGAAGCAGCACCAACGAACAACCAATGGGTAACAATTGTGGAAGAAATCTTTTTGATGGAAAAACTGACTTAGTGAATTGAGATTGCAAGAAACACAACTCAACAGAAAGTGGGAAGAATCGACTCTTTAAGACTCAAAACAAAGACATTTGACTGAAACAATAGATAATACATACATGTATCTTCAAGACTAGAATAACATGAAGACATATCCCTAGCCTTTTATTTGTATTTTGCCTTGTTGGCCTCTTGTTACATGATTGTAATGTTGTTGTAACCAGCTTGTTATTGTCATGTATAATGTAACAATAAAGATTGAAACAAAACAAAAAAAATGTTTTGAAGAATGCTGACACTTTGATAGCACTAAACATTTTTAAACAATAACATGATGATCAATGGATTGTTATATTTTTGTATATATAAATGGATGTGTGTGCAGCTGCCTACCTTAACCATGAAGGTGAAGTCTGTGAGGGCGGGGGAGTAGACGGCTCCTCCGGCACAGGGCCCCATGATGAGAGAGATCTGAGGCACGACTCCTGAAGCCATCACATTCCTCTGGAAAAGTAAACATTTGATTACATTTTTCATTCATAGTGCCCGAAAAACCCTTCACCTCCAGCTGTGTGGATTTAAGAAAACTTTTAAAAACAGGAACAAGGACATTTGACCCCGGACTAAAACTAAATAAAAGGAAACATAGCTAACAAATTGAATACTCATTTGTAAATTCAACCAAGTATTACATTCAGCATGATACAGAGATCTTGAAGCATTACTACAGTACTACCTGGTACAAGTGTTTGTCAACAGCTTTAAAATCAAAACTGCTCCACTTGTTAAAAATGTGCTCAAAGATTGTTGGTCAACCCTGTCAGAGACTTCATGACTCAGCATACCATAATAACCTCGTGAGGCTGTCCAACAACATCCTCTGGGACCCAAAGCATGTTCTGAACAGAGAATATGAACTGCTACCATCTAATGGAGATTCAATCAAGTCAGACTGAAGCATCCTTTGTGCTCCAGCCAATCCTCTCAGTAAACACAGAGCTGAGTCCAGATCAAATGCACGCTGAAGGCTCTGTTACCTCATTCACACCAACGGTGTTTCAGGGCCCGTTCGGAGCTGGAGCTTGAAAAGCACCGGGTTTTCCTGTTCACACCGCAGCGGAGCAGCCTCTTAGCTCCGGAATCCGGTTTGTTTAGAGCACCAAAAAATTGTCCGGCCAGAGCAAAAGCACCGCATACGTCACGCTTACGTCGAGGCAGGGGCAGGGGCGGGATCAACTCCTGAACAACAACAAAAATCTGGCGTTTTATCCAGTTTGTACACAACGATGGAGAAACTTAACAAGCAGCAGTGGTCCACTGAAGAGACCAGCTACCTACTGGGAATCTGGTCTTCTGAAGAGGTACAGAGGAAGCTGGAGCACAATCGGCCATTGTTTTTGTTGTCGGTGTCAGCTGTGAGGGGTTTCCGCGCGGTTTGGCTTTATGAAGCAGGCACGCAAACGGTTACGTCATGACGCAAACGATGACGCAATGACGCAGCACCAGTCGGACTCTGGGCGGTGTGAAAAGAGCCGGAGCTAAACCGAAGAACCGGTTCTGAACCTGAAACCTCTAGCACGGAGCTTGAACCGGAGTTGCGTTGGTGTGAATGAGGCATCAGAGCAGGTTCTCTCTCAGTGATCGAGCTGTTATGTTCAATGTTGTTGTTTATTTTCCATGTATTGTGTCTTGATATCTGTCTATGTTGATGTTACACATGGAGCAGCTGCGATGCAAGTCAAATATCATACTTGATCTGACCAATGAAGTTTTATTGTATCGTATCGTATTATAAGTATGATTTTTGATATCATGACTTAAGCCAATGAGCAGTCTGATGCAAAGGCTCTTTAAAAAATAACCATACCAGGAAAATATCTGCATATCCAGCCAGAGACTCCACTCCTTCCTGGATCCGAGCTCCTCCAGAGTCGTTCAACCCGATGACCGGCGCTCCAACCATCATGGCCTGGTCCATTATCTGAGCACAGAACATTTAAACGTTGTTCAGCAAAAAAAAAAGATTTATAAAAAAGGTCTGAGAGCAAACAGAGAAAACCCAGATAAACCCACAGACATAAAGAAATTTGCTTTGATGAAGTGAATGTTTGCTGAGGGTATAGACATGTTGAAGAGGCCTCCAACAGTGCAACACAATACAACAGATACAATAGTACAAGTACATAAGTAAAATTGAATATAATAGAAACAGAATATAATAGAAACTGTGCAGAGTAGTCTATATACAGTCATTTGAATATTGATATTTATGTGAGTTGCAAAAGTTCAGGTGTTTAACATTCTTATGGCCTGTGGGATGAAACTGTCCCTGATTTCTATTTATTGAGTGTTTGGTTCACAAACTGAATTTGGGTTTACCTTACAAATCTTCTGTGCATGGGCTCCAGACAAACTGCCACCAAACACTGTGAAGTCCTGAGAGAAACAGAAAGATGGAGAGAATATTAAAACAGGTGAAACAAAGCTTATGTTTGAAACACTGTAGGATAATTGCAGTATAGTTAAACATTGTACCTGACTGAATACATAAACCAGCCTGCCGTTGATCCTGCCATGGCCCGTCACCACGCTGTCACCCGCAAACTATGACAGAGATAAAGACAAATAGGTATACTAAACCCCAGAGGAGAAGGTATTGTCTCATTTCCAGTGGATAAAACATGACGCTGATGATTTGTGTTCTTTGTGTGAGCCGTTACCTTGTTCCTATCCTGCTCCATGCCGAAGTCAGAGCAGCGATGCTCCACGAACATGTCCGACTCCACGAAGGACTCGGGGTCCAGCAGAAGATCCACTCGCTCCCTGGCTGTTAGCTTACCCTGCAACACAGAACGCCAAACAACACATTCACCCAGAAGCACAATGCACTACAGTAGCATGCTTTGACAATACACACCATGACACCACCCAAATGTGCAGCTGGAACCCATTCATTGATACATTCATAATCCTCAATCTGATTTCAGCCCCCATCCCTTTTTACGTGCCCCCCCCCCCCCCCCCCTAGGATACATGGCTATTATATTGTTATCATATCATTCTAATTGTGTCATCTATTACTCTCTTTTTGTCCACACACACACACACACACACACACACACACACACACACACACACACACACACACACACACACACACACACACACACACACACACACACACACACACACACACACACACACACACACACACACACACACACACACACACACACACACACACACACACACACACACACACACACACACACACACAGTTTTCATGTTCTTGTTTTGTCTCTATGAATATGTTGTAATTTGTTTTTACTTGTAAATGCTCCTTATTGTCTTCTATGTATATGTGACTCTGTACTTGTATGCATTTGTCTTGTAACTCCTATATCACTACATTTAAAAATAAAAAGGAAAGCTGCTTTATTGCGAAGTAAATGTTGTTATAGAACTAGAGATATGTCTGTATAACTAAATACATATTAACTTATGCAAACGTATCAATAATAACAAAGCAGCTATAGAATCCAATGATTCAATAGATATCAATATTGTCTAAATTAGGGAATAAAAAAGGAAAACGAATATTCACAAAATAAATGATGTGCAATAGGAGTGCTATAGATTAGTTATGTAAACAGAACAAGTTGGCTCTAGTAGGAATATGTGTTTGAAGGCATTATATGGAAATATGTCTCAACATACTGTATTTTATATCTAATTTTTCTTGATAACATTGGACACTGGAATGTTATGGCACCGGAATCTAATGCATTAACAACTGTGGGAATATTTAGGATTTGTCCATATTAAACTGCTGCGGAACTTGCAAGGGGGAAAGTAAGCTACTTTGTTCAAGATGTTGTTGACTAGGATAATTGGAAAGTTACTGAAGAACCACTGAGTAACTGTTAACCATAGCAACGTAAGAAAGTTGGTTTAGCCCAGAAGCAACCATTGACTTTGAGCCTTCGGGCCAGGCAACTCAACCACTTCAACAACCAGTTTCAGTGCTTTAAGTCATAAAAGCAGCACACATGTTTCCTTAAAAGCAGGCTAACATGTATAGGATATCAAATCTATGTTCACTTATTTTACCTTTTTGTGTTGTGCGTCTATTCTCTGTTGACCTCCCCCGAGCAGCGCCGCCGACCGTTTCTTGTCAATCCTCTCCTTAACGGACAGGTGGCTGACAGAATACCACCGGCAGTCCCGGTACAGGCTCGTTTGGGGCATTGTGGCAGCGACTGCGCCATGTTTCACGGGAGTCAAACTCCTGAAAGATGTCCTAAACCCGTTTAACAGACCGCAGCTTCTTCGAGCCACACTGAGAGCCGCCATCTTTGCGTCTGCGCTTTCGGGTGACAGTTCGGGCAATTTATGAAAGGCAGGATTTTGGGCCAATAGGGAATAGGGGGCGAGCCTTCGCAGCCAATAAGATAGAAGAAAGGTGTTCTAAAGGTTGAGGGGCGGGACTTTGAGATGATCCGGTTTGTTCCTGTGGTTTATCGTGGCTTGGCCTGTAGCCAGTCATCTCAAAGTAGTTAATGATATTTATTTTGCAGAATTTTGCTTGTTCGGTAGAGCTTTTGGTCATTTCGGGGCCCCTCTCACTGCTATCCATCCTTGGCATTAAACAAACACCAACATTGTCCCTATATCCCCTTACAAAGCACAATAACTCTTCTTTTTGTGTTTTATCCCTATTTAATTCACATAGGCTGATTGTTATTTATATTCTCGTGGTGAATCACTTTGACTTGTTTTTTAATTGTGCCGTATGAAAAACCTTCCCTTGTAAAGTATGCGTTGGAATATTATGATAATACTGTAACGTCCACCCGGACGTGTCGGAATGACGAGTGAAGCGTTCTCAAGTTAAAGAGGTTTATTAACAACCAACGTCTCTCATCCGTCCTTTCTCACTCTCTCTCCTCTCGCGCCAACCTCTCACTCCCCTGCACGCGCCCACACAGACACACACACACCAAACCCTCTGCTCCCCAAACCCGCCCCTACCTGCTCTCCTCACAGAAGCCTGACACAAACAGTTAACAGAACACTTGAACAATAAATGCAGATCGCTACATTGCCCCCCCCTTACTAAGTCCCTCGCCCCGAGGGAATGCATAAAAAGTCTCTGAGGTGGCCCGGGGCTCTTCTTGGTCTCTGAGGCCGCCTTGGAGTGAACACAGGCGGCTGCGCTCGCCGGCTTGGAACATCCTGTCCCGGAACAGGGGGTGAGTTTGGGGGTGGGGGTGAATGTGGGGGGTCAGCAGGGGACACAGTCAGTGAATCGGGGGAAGTGACTGTCTGGTTTCTCCTAGACGATGCTGGGGGTCTAGGCCGCGGATGTGCATCGCCTCTGTATGGGGCCAGCCGGTCCCTGTGGAGGGCCACCCGTCTCCCTCTAGGCGGCAGCTGGACCCTATAGACCACCTCTCCCAGCTTTTCCAGCACCTCGCAAGGGCCCACCCAGTGACAGTCCAACTTAGGGCACCGGCCCTTCTTTCTTCTTGGACTATACACCCACACCAGGTCCCCGGCCTTGAAGTCCCCCCCTCTAGCCCTCGTGTCATAGTTTCTTTTCTGTCTCATGCCCGCCTTCTGCAGCTGATCGCGGGCAAAGGCATGTGCTGACTCCATTCTATCCTGGAGCCTCCTGGCATATTCCGGTCCCGGAGGAACCGCTGGTGTGTCGGGGGGTCGGCCAAAAGCCATTTCTGCTGGTGTCCGCAGCTCTCGCCCCAGCATGAGCAGGGCCGGTGTGCATGAGGTGGACTCCTGCACAGCCGATCTGTAGGCCCAAAGAACAAGAGGGAGGTGCATGTCCCAATCACGCTGATGCTCCGCGGTGAGGATAGCGAGTTGTTTTCCCAGAGTCCTATTGAACCGTTCGACCAGTCCGTCACTCTGCGGGTGCAGAGGAGTAGTCCGCGTCTTTTGCATGCCCAGCCGGTCACACATAGCGGCGAACACCCTCGACTCAAAGTTTCTTCCTTGGTCGCTGTGAATGACCTCGGCCGCTCCAAATCTGGCAAACATGCCCTCCACCAGGGCACCTGCAACGGTCACCGCCTCCTGGTCTGGTATAGCATACGCCTCTGGCCATTTTGTAAAATAGTCCATGGCGGCCAGGACGTAACGGTTCCCCTTCTCTGTGCACGGGAATGGGCCCATTATGTCCACCGCCACCCTCTCCATCGGGGCCCCCACCGCTAGCTGCTGAAGCTGGGCACGTGACTGATCAGTGGGACCTTTGTACGCCGTACAAAGGTCGCAGCGGCGGCAGAAGTCCTCAACATCTCTCCTGAGCTGGCCCCAGTAACAGCTTTGGCGGAGTCGACGCAAGGTTTTGGAGACCCCAAAGTGTCCTGCCCCAGTAGTTCCATGGGAGGCCTTAAGCACTTCTTCCTTCAGCGCCCTGGGGACCACCACCTGCCACCTCTCCTCCCCCGTTGCAGGCTCTTTCCAGGCTCTCTGCAGCACTCCATCCTTCGTCCGGAGAGCCTCAAACTTTGCAACCAGTCCTTTGGTGGCAAGCGAGCACCCAGCAACTTCATTCCACAGTGGCTTTTGTCCTGACTCCACCCACCTCAGCACTGGCTGTAGGTCAGCATCCTCTTCCTGCCGCGCTCTCCATTCGGGTGAGTCGATGATCCGTGCACCTCTGCAGACCGGCTCGGCTGGTTTATGCCTGTGGTCTCGCTCCTCCTCTGCACAGAGCTCCTTTTCTTGGTCCTCTCTCTTTTCACAGTACCGACAGCCGCTGGGAGCACAGGGGCGCCGGGACAGGGCGTTAGCGTTGGTATGGCGAACCCCCGCCCTGTGCTCCACTGTGAAGACGTACGGCGCCAGTCCTTCTAGCCAGCGTGCAATCTGTCCCTCGGGCTCCTTGAAGGACATCAGCCACTGGAGGGCTGCGTGGTCAGTCCTCACTGTGAAGGACAGGCCACACAGGTAGTACCTGAAATGGCTGATTGCTCTCACAATTGCCAGCAACTCTCTGCGTGTCACACAATAGCGCCGTTCAGCTTTGTTGAAGGTTTTGCTGAAATACGCCACCACTTTTTCCCCCCCAGGCCCCACCTGGCTTAACACCGCCCCCATCCCGACGTCACTGGCGTCCGTATCCAGGACGAACGGTAGGCTGAGGTCTGGGGGAGTGAGGATGGGAGACTCCGTCAAGGCCTTCTTTAAAGAGCTGAAGGCCAGCTCACACTCTGGAGTCCAAGCAAAATCACAGTCTTTCTGTTGCAGGCGGAACAGGGGTGCAGCTATGCAAGAGAAGCCACGCACGAACCGCCTGTAGTACGACGCTAACCCAATGAAGCTCTTCAGCTCCCGCAGATTGATGGGGGCTGGCCAGTCCTTTACTGCCCGCACCTTCTCCTCCAGCGTGCTGATGCCCTCTCCTCCGACTCGGTGCCCCAGGAACTCCAACTCTCTCCTCAAGAAACAGCACTTGTCGGGGTGGAGCTTCAACCCCGCTGCTGCTATCCTCTGTAGAACCCGCCGCAGGGCTCCTAAAGCCGCCTGGAAGGAGCTACCATGGACCAGGATATCGTCCAGGTAGACCAGGCACTCCTGTCGGGGAACGTCAGCGAGCACCCTTTCCATCAGCCGCTCAAACGTGGCCGGAGCGTTGCACAGGCCGAAGGAGAGGACTCGAAACTGCCACAGCCCCCTCCCAGTGCAAAAAGCTGTCTTTGATCTGGCTTCTGGGCTGAGGGGAACTTGCCAATACCCGCTGCGCAGGTCTAAAGAGGAGAACCAGGATGAGCCAGACACCAAGTCCAAACACTCATCTATGCGGGGCAGCGGGTATGAGTCTTTCTTGGTCACACTGTTCAGCGGTCTGTAGTCCACACAAAACCTCATCTTTGAACTCTTCTTCTTATTGACCATCACAACCCCCGAGGCCCAGGGGCTGTCAGAGGGCTCAATAATGCCAGCTGACAGCATCTCATCAATAGCGCTGTCTGCTGCTGTCTGATGGGCCAGGGGAAGGCGGCGGGGGCGTGTCTTGACGGGCCGTGCGTCGCCCGTGTCGATATCGTGCTGCACCAGGTGTGTCAGGCCCACTTCCTCTTCTGTCAGAGCAAAAATGTCCTTAAACTCCCACAGCACTTGCCACAGTTCCTCCCGCTGCTCGGGTTTTAAGTCATCACAGCTGCGTTTCCACACCTCCTTCACTGCCGCCCGTCTGTCCCCCTTTAGAGCTGCAGGTTGTTGTTCCGGGGCCGGGGGCCGTACATCAACTGGAGTACGGGGTGTGGGGTTGGGGCTGGGGTTAGCATTGATGACAGGGGGCATGGCTGAAGGGGGGGGGGTTTGGGGTGGGGGAAGTGTTTCAGTCACTCTTGATGTAGGTGGGTGTGGTGTCGTGGCAAGTGTGGGGTGCACCATTTCAACTGTGGGACCCCCTGGAAAGGCCAGCGTGTTCCTCCCCAGGTCTAGCACACAGCGTGCAACCCGCAGAAAGTCAAGTCCTAATATGCAGGAGTCCTGTACTGCCGCAACCCACACCTTAACAGACACTGACAGCCCCCCCACCTGTATAACCACCACCCCTCTCGCAAGCATAGGGGCTAGCTCACCGGTTACTGTTCGCAGTTTCACCAGAGTGGGTGTCAACCGTGTCCCCGCTGGGACCACGTCCGGTCTCGTCAGTGTTGCTGTGGAGCCGGTGTCAACAAGGGCCGTCCATGGGGCCCCTGCCAGGGTGACGGGGACATGGCAGAAATCCCCCGCGTGAGTCCAGCCCACCACCCTCACAGACTCTGCGATGTCGTTTGCTTCTGGGGGAAGCGGAGCCCCGCTCCCCCCTCCGTGCAGCTGGGCTCTGTCCACTGGAGACCAGGCACGATGGGACCCAACGGTGGGGGTCTGTGACGTCCCATTTACACAGACCCGGGGGCGTTTCCCTGAATATCAGCATTCATGGGGCACCTTGTGCTAATATGGCCGACCTGGCCGCACCCCCAACACACCAGAGGACCCCGACGAGGACGGTTGCTGCCCTGCGGCGATTGCAGTGCCATAGCACGGATTAGCTCAGTCAACTCAGCCGCCCATGCTGGTTTCTCTTGTCCTGGCTCCTCCTGTCTCACCGTTCTCACAACCGGGCCGCCTCCCGTGTGCGTGCTCTCTGCCGCCCCTCCTACAACCTCTCTCTCCAACGCCAGCTCCAGTGCTTCCTGCAGAGAGCGGGGATGTGCCAGTTGTGTCTGGACGCGCAGCTCCCTGGGGGTTATGGCCCGGATAAACTGGTCCCTAGCCAGCTCGCTCTGCACCTCAGGGGACATGTGGCTGTATGCCCTTCTCGCCAGGGTTTCAATGTCATTAGCCAATATGCGGAGCGGCTCACCCGGCTGTCTCTGTCTGCTTGACAGCTCCGAACGCAGCACCCCAGGCTGGCTGCATTGTCCAAACCGCCGCTTCAGAGCCCCAACCAAGGCCCCATAGTCAGTTCTTTCCGCCGGGCTGAGCAGTAGCAAACAGGATAAAGCTTCATCTGTAATACACAGGGCCAGCTGGAGCGCCTTATTGTCCTCAGACCAGCCCACAGCCCGTGATAACAGTTCAAATTGGGCATGGAAGGCTTCCCAGTCGGCTTTACCGTTGTATTTCGGTGTTTTAACTTGGAGCCGGGCGCCGCCATCATTGTTTACAACCGGCGCCGCGCCACTCCCGGGGGAGGTCCCTGCGCCGACGTGCCGCTTCCCGCCGGCCGAGTCGAAACCGGCAGCAGCATTTAATTCACGCCATAAATTGTCTTCTGAGTCACGCCATAAGCCATCCATCTCCTCCTTGACTTTCGGACGAGCTCCGGTCCGGTTCATCTGTGCTTCCATTATTTACCGCCGATGAAGCAGAGCTAACGTTAGCCGAGTCAGTGCTAGCTGCGGCTACCGGCGATTAGCGGATAAAACTCTGTTTTTTTTGTTGTTTTTTTTTACTTCTGACACCAATGTAACGTCCACCCGGACGTGTCGGAATGACGAGTGAAGCGTTCTCAAGTTAAAGAGGTTTATTAACAACCAACGTCTCTCATCCGTCCTTTCTCACTCTCTCTCCTCTCGCGCCAACCTCTCACTCCCCTGCACGCGCCCACACAGACACACACACACCAAACCCTCTGCTCCCCAAACCCGCCCCTACCTGCTCTCCTCACAGAAGCCTGACACAAACAGTTAACAGAACACTTGAACAATAAATGCAGATCGCTACAATACTTATTGGGACCCGGCTGTAGTCGGAAAATCCCCTTATCTTACATGTCAAACATTCAGGTTTTTTCTTTTTTTTTTTAAATACGGTTAGAACAGTTTGGCTGCATGCTTATTGTTGAGCTGGACTGTATTATGTTTAAGGGGGTTACTATTGTGTCCAACCACTTAAAATAAATGAGTGGGACAGAATATTATTATTGAAACAATTAATGAATTACACATATAAGTTATAGTTTTTGACAGTGTATACAAACTGGATAATTATTCTTTGTTAAGGTTGTATTTCATTTAAAAAGTAGCAATATGTTTAACATGTAAGGCACTTGCGTGTGTAACTACCCAGAGAGAGTACATTTTTGCACAAAAAGACATTATTTCGATTCGTGAAGTAGGATACATTTAATTTATTATTTTCGGCCTCTCTTCTAAAACTGGTAAAAGTGTACCATGTACATCAAAGTTTACCTCGTGTTATATAATTTCTTCATACTGTTACTACATGTTTATAATTCTTATTCTTATTCTTATTCTTATTCTTATTCTTATTATTATTATTATTATTTGTATTTACTCTTATTATCCCTGTGTATATTTTCATGTGTATATCAATGTTTATTCTGTTATAATAATACCTGAATTTCCCTACGAGGATAAAAAAAAGTCCATCTTATTTTATTTCTGTTTTCTTTTTATAATTCCAGACAATGTTCTCGCCCTCTTCTTGGATTAATGAATGCCAAATGTGAAGTTGTTGATGACAGACAGTGAAGAAATGAATGAAGCAGCAGAGGCTGTGTACCTCCGCTCCGTACACTACGGTAACCAGGGCAACTAGTAGAAATCTCGCGTGATTATCATGTCTGTGGAGAGGGGCTGATGAGAGGAAAAGTGGCAAATCGAATGATTGATGCATTTGTAAAACGGATAGTTAGCTATGTTTCGATCTCTGCTCGCCAAGTATTATAGTAAAACGTATCAGAATTGTAAGATTCCAATTTATACCTTGCATTTCCCTCCTACGCCGGAGGCATAAGGCGGCCCTAGGGGGGGTTATTGATACGGTTACATTTTCGCTAGCTATTTTGGCTAGCCATGCTAACGCAAGCTGGTTAGCTTTGTTTACATCAAGTGCGCGCCTGGGATATGTTAGCTTATTGCTAACCAAACAAATGTGAGATATTGGGAGCAGCTCTCCGTTCATTTATCTATCGACTGGAAGACAGCTTTGGATATTAAATGGGCTCTATGGCTATCATCTACCACCTGTCTTGTAAAACGTTTGGCTGAAGTCGTAAGCTAACTCGAGCTACATAATGCTAACATTTTGATCATGGATCGTCTGATCTTTTGATTCAGTGTTAGCTGTAAGGCAGCTTCGGAGATAATGTGAGTAATTATAAGCTAGGGTCTTATTGGTCCTAATTATCAGGAACTGAAATAGTGATTAGGAAGGTCTCATTGGTGTATAGTAACTACTATTACCGGTGATGCTAACTTTAGCCAGCCGCCCGCCAAGCTAACTTGCGCGTTCAATGGTTCAGTGATAACCGCTTCAGCATGTTCGTTGTCTGTTGTTGTGTCTATCATTAATTCATGTGCCTGCATTGACACACTGGAGTGGCTCATTGTTGCTCCACCAGACCAGTTTATATTTCCTCCATCCACCCTGAGACTTGGCTATCTTTAGTTCCTACTGGCTGGATTTTTTTTGCCCAGGCCGTGCATCACCGAGGCTGCGGAGTACCGCTATGAACCCCGTTAATGCTACCGCTCTGTACGTGTCCGCCAGCCGGGCCGTGCTGCAGTGTGACCCGCGGCAGCCTCACACCTTCGCGGATATGTACACGCTTCTCCCCTTCTTCCGACAGTCCCTCGCATGTCTTGTCTGTGGTAAGCATCCTGTAAATATCAGGGTATAATACCAATGCATATCACTTTAAATAATGTTGTTTTGTGTCACCTCAACGCAAGATTATCCAATCGTTCGTGATGCAACATTTGTTTTTGTTCCTGAATTAAATCAGTGTCTCATATAACCTTACTTTTCATATTGACTGTGTGTCCATGGGCGTGCGTGTGCTCGCAACAGTTGACACGATTTGTGGTGCTCACAATCGTGGTTTCCTTAGCAACCGAGCCTGAGCAGCAGTCATCTGTCCTGTTGTCATGATAGATGACTCCTCTGTTGTTGTGTCTGCTCTGCTGCAGAACCATGTGTTTCCTATTCATGCTTTATTTACTCCGCTTAGCTAGAGGAAAATCAACACTGGAACAGCTTGCATTTAGAGATGAGCGATAGTGACCGGATGATATACTAGTTCTGACCTCAGCCGATTATGTAATAGTGTTTCTGTCATGATTACTTCTGCTTTCATGCAGTATTTAACTAAACTACATGTTTGGTGATCTAAGTGAAAAACAATACATGATGTGAACATGATGATTATGTAGACTGGAGCCTACTTTGTTTATATCAATACACTGGGACAGATACATTCAGAAAAGAACATGCAAGAAACACAAACATTTAAGGTATAGAAACATAAAATCCCACATTAGGATCTTGGTAGGACATGTATTAGTTTCCTTTATTGGCTTGAAATGCACTATTACTGAACAATTATTTAGCATCTAATTTGGATTGTTGGTCACACATACACTGTTTGAACAAGAACCGTAAGTTCTGGAAAAAATGTGAAATGACAATTCTAATGTTTTAAATACCAATGTGTTAGAAAAATAATTGTCAGATAATCATTACAATTGGTAAAACGTTTCTATAGAGGTATAGATAAATTCACCACCCTGCGGCATTAACAAAGGATTTTAAATGATGGTGAATGTTGATAACTACACTGACTGTAGTCCAGCTTCTTAAATGTGCCATAGTTGCTTCACATTCGTGCAAAGTGGATAAACACATGCACTAACACCTCGTCCTGTTTTTGTTTTAGGTAAATTGCTCCAGGATCCCATTTCCCCAACACATGCAGAGTGTCAGCATTTTGTCTGTTTGGGCTGTAAAGGCCAGAAGATGCAGTTAAGGACGCCGTGCAGCCGCTGTAAAGACTATTCCAGCTTCCATGAGAACAATCAGCTCTCTTTGCTGGTACAATGCTACAGGAAGCTCTGCCTCTATGTAACTCACTCGCCGTTGCTGCAATCGATCAGCACCCATCTGGGAGGCTCTCCAGAGGTTATGGCCTTGCTGGAGGAGGTGCTTATGTCACATGAGGAGGAGATGGAGACAGATGACCCGAGCCTAGCCCAGGAAGATGTGAATCCATCGGCCCCTGAGTCCCTCACCCCCACAGAGGCACCACCTGCTCCTGCAGAACTCTCAGCTGTGCCCCAGAGCTCCTCCTCTGACCCTCCCTGTTCAAATGGACCACAAGAATGCAATGGAGAAGTGCTGGAGGACCTGGATCCCTCTTCTCCTGAGCTGGAAGTATGCGAGCTGGTAGAGGAGCAGCCACAGGCAGGCCTATCTGTGTCCAATACTGGTTGTGGTGGTCTGGAACTGAATTTGACCACTGGACCTTTAGCCCCTACTCCAGGCACTGTGTGCTCACTCAGGGACGGGGAATCTAGCAGCAGGGAGCTGGAGGAGGGGGAGGTGTTGCTCCTCAGTGTGGAGGAGGTGTTACAGACTTTGGATCCCCTCCAGCCCGGTCGAGATTCTCCTCATACACAGCCAGAACATATGCACACTCACACACGCATCACAACGGACCGAGCACACGCTCAAATGTACATACAGCTGGACGCAGCTCACAATTACACACAGATTCAAACAGACAGGACTAACACAATGGCGAGTCATGGTGCTCACATACACACATCCTCTTTTGTTCCCCCTCTGACCTCCAAGCCCCCGCCAGTCCGCCTTAAACGTAAGCGTTCTCGTTCAGAGAGTGACAGGGAAAAGGTGAAGCCCCTTCCCATTGCCTCCATCCTACAGGGCCCCTCCTCACATTCACACACTCCAGTCCCCTCTCAGACACTGTACTTGCAACCGCCTACACCCTCCCTAACTGTACAAGCACACTCATACTCGTCCCTTTCCAATGGTGCACCCCCTAAACCCAGTCGCCCTGCGCCAAATAACAATAAAGCTGCCAGGAAGCATGTCGAAGCTGGTCCTAAAAAGCCCCATCCGAAGGCCCGCAGCGGTGGAGGCTCCAAAACCAAGGAGGGAAACAAAGAGCAGAGGTTGATGTCCGGCTGCCATGTGCCCCCTGCGCCTGTTAGGCCTCCCTATAAGAAGCCAGTGGAGAAGAAGGGCTGTAAGTGTGGCAGGGCTACCCAGAATCCATCTGTGCTGACCTGCAGGGGGCAACGTTGTCCATGCTACTCAAACCGCAAGGTAAGAGTAATATTAGTTTGGCCTATTTTTAATAGTAATAGTAATGGCCTCATTATCTTATTGGGTGTAGATCTGTGTAGATTTTTATTTGATAAAACTATAATATTTGTTTTATATAAGTAGAAAATGTCACCTGTCTTTATAATGTAATGTTACTGTTTTTACAAATATAGGTTTATTGCTCTACTGAAAAACACATTTTGAGAAAATGTGTCTTTTGCTCATTTATCATACGCACAAATGCTGTTCTTATTTAAACCGGACTACCTCCTCAAAGTTACGTGGGTTTAGATCAGTCATTTGACAGCCTATCAGACACTGGTGGGATGAAAATAGACTAAACACCTTTTTTTTTTTATCACCTTTCTCAGGCATGCTTAGATTGTATCTGTCGAGGTTGCCAGAACTCCTACATGGCCAACGGGGAGAAGAAGCTGGAGGCCTTCGCCGTGCCGGAGAAAGCCTTGGAGCAGACGCGGCTCACGCTGGGCATCAACCTCACCAGCATCACGGCTGCGGCGGCACTCCGAAACCCGGCGACCACCAGCATCCGCACTAACACCCTCCTCAATGTCGCCACGGCAACAGGGACGCCTGTTACCACGGCCTTCCTGTCCCCCAGCCCCCCACAAGAGCCCACCTATGAGGACAGCCTGGAGCTGCTGATTGGATGAGAGGCTGGGACTCCAAAAATAGATAGCTCGATGCTGATTGAATGTGATGGCTGATCATTGTTTCCGTCAGACAACCTGTCCCCCCCCCCCCCAATCTAAGGCAGCTATGGGTCTGTCGTGTTCTGTAACCTGCTCTTCTTCTGTGTTGGAAAGTAGTAAGACTAGCATGGGTGTGCCAAAGCCTCCTGTATTGTGCCTGTGTGCCGGTGTGTAATGTTGCCTGTCTGTAGTTAATCACCTATACTCGGTTCCCAGGCTGTCCTGTACTCCAGAGGTGCTTTTTGTTCATAAACCACAGACATACTGTAAGAGGCAATAGGAACCCATAATACCAGGTTTTATGTTTGTTAGTGTGTGCGCACCATAATATATTTCAGTGTGCGCAGCTGTGATGATACCTGCATCATCTCAGTCACCTGTTCAGTGCTTTCTCCCACGTGTGAGTATTACTCCATGTAAGTTAAAGAAATGCATTACTGGTATCAGGATGGCCCTTACTAATCCTTAACCCCTGTGTGTGTTCACAGCGTAATGGTGAATGAATCTTGTGACTAATCTATGGAGAAGTTATGTCCCACACAAGTCTCTATGCCTTTTCTATCATTAACTCACTCAATCCAAGTACTGTCGGCCGATAATGAATTTGTCTTAATGAACTTGACTGATGCAGGCATTGTACACGCAGCGAGATAATGTCAAAGCACTTGGCTGGCTCCACGGTTTCTGTGCGTGTGAGAGCGTGTGTGTGAGTGTGTATGCGCCTGCTGAGATTTACTGTAATGTCAGTGCGGAGGCGGCTGGTGGGTTGAAAGCACTTAGTCTGATTGATCGGCCAAAAATATAACTGAAACCATTCTTGGTAACCATAGCAATAGGAGCATCAACAAGGAGCCTCCCAGCTCTGGTGCACACATGCAGTTGTTTACAGTATTGCCATTAATATAGACTATACCTGGCTATCTTCTAAACATATCACACAATTATGGATATGACGTGCGTGTGTGTGTGTGTTTGGATAAACTGAAGCCATAGATTGTCATTAACAAGACAAAGTATCCTCTGCGTGTGCATAAACCCACCCCCAGTTGTAGTGTCCCGACTGATTAGTGACCAACTCAGAAGCTATTTTTGATACCAAGTATTAGAGATTTGGTAACACTTGTCTTTTTTGTGTTTTGGTTGAAGCACCTTGAAGCCCTCCTATAACTCGAGGCTGTGTTTTGTCTGTGTTTGTGTTTACTGTCTCAGCTGTAACTACAACATGTTTGTCAGTCCAGTCACGGCGACCAAAAAGAGACTGAAGGAGAGAGCGGGAGGACTCAGGCTGACCAAACTTACACCGTGGTCCTCAACTCATAGACCAGGAAGTAGCAGGAAGATGACAGTACGGTCAGAAATCTGATCTATCTTCCTGCGCGTGTGTATGTTTCAAAATGTATTTCTTTTGGGCATTACTTGAACCCTGATTAGTTTTTGGTATTGTTTTTTTTAATGTAAAAACTCTTGTTTGAGGAGTGACTCTTATTCTTGCTGAAACATTCACTGCCATAATATGGAAACATGTAATACAACATGAATTAAATGATAGTTTTTTACTTTTTCAGTATTTTGGCTTTTTTGTGCAGCGGGGACATTTATGGGGATTTGTTGTTCAGAGCTACAAATAATGATGGTGTCAAGAAAACACTTGAAACCATTTACAGTATTGAAGACACATTAATCCTGCCAGTGCAACATTTCTCCAATTTCTATTGGCCTGATAAATAGGACTGTCTTCAATACTATAAATTATATGATTTCCTATGATCCCTAAAGTTGATCTTTTCCTCACCTCTATAACCATATATTAGGAAAAGCGCTATAAAAATCCCATGTACTATATCACATACAACAAAAATCTTCAAATTAGTCAAAAACACCTGAAAAAAAAGTAGCTTTAAATTGTAATCTTTATAGCAATCATGTATCCAGCATTCAAAAATATATTGGTATCCCTTGGATATAAAGTGTCAATGCGTAAGAAAAAAAAATACTCAGTCCATTGACATTAGATCAGTGCTTCTCTTTAAGGCCGCAGGACATCATGATCTGCGTCACATTTATAACAAGAAAATTAAACAAAAAAAAGTAGTGTAAACAAAAAGGAAGCGTCACTGAAAAATCTTGAGTCTTCTTTGGCATGTTTAAAGCTTAAGTGAGGATGACAACTTGACCGTTTGACCTGCAGGCGAATTAGCTTTCTCAGTCCTCAAAAAGAAGTCCTTCTCACATTGGAGCCCAGCTTTGACTCTGCCTCCATTGTCCTCCAAATCCCCTGTACTCTGGAAGCACTGCATAATCCATGTTTGCTCTGTCAGACGGTACATCCTGGAAAACAGAATTATTCACCAGCTCTGGCTTGGCTCTGCAGGAGTGAAAACACAGCAATGGCTCTTCTTCTTTGCCGTTTTGGCCCACTGGAGCTCCGTCTGGTCATATCCTTGGTCCAGAAGACATCCTTTGCACTCCTCAGAGTCCTTCCTTCTTCACAAATCCTGAACCCTCGGCAGCTGCTCGTATCATAAAGCACACCCCTGACCATTGGGTCTCCTTCTGATGATGATGATTTCTAAATCAAGTCATCCCAGTCCCGGACACTTCGATCCGGGAGTTTCCCCCCCCCCCCCTTTATCCCACAAGGAAGGCCCCAAAGTAGCTCGCTCTCCCGTCCATCCCCAGAACGCTGGCGTTGCTAACGGTGATGAAGAGGCGGTCAGCGGGCTGAAGGAAGGCGGTACCGGCCTGATGCAGCGAGAAGAGACCGGGCTCCGGACCCCGAGGCCAGCAGGCGCTCCGGGACGACTTCATCAGCAGGATGGGCACCGTGTAGGAACTCATCTGTGGGTCAAATACTAAATCAAGATCACATTTCTCCTAAAGAGTACACTAACATAACCTTGTATGGTGGTATTGATGATTGCATGATATCTTTTTGATACCAGATTCAATGGTGAATTCAAATACACCTGAGACATTTGATGTTTCATTTAGTTAATTCTCTATTTCACTTTTTAAGTATTTGTATTTTAATGTTGAACACACTGATTCTGGAACTACCTATCTATCTATAATGACTCATAACAAAACCATGCACCACGTTAAATAGACAGGAGCGGATGTGGCTGAGAGTGAAATAGGCATCGACCAATCAGAGGGCCAGAGGCTTAATCCCCAGCCCCTGCAGTTAACATGTGGAAGTGTCCTTGTGCAAGCTAATAAACCCCAAATTGTTCCCTTATGCATGAAGTCAACGGCAGTGATGTGTATGCAAGTAGCTTTGGATGCAACTTAACTAGATGTGAAAAGTTGTTTCACTTTCACAGTGGTAAATTAGATCCATATATAAATCTAATTTGTTGTCAGGGGCCATTTTTTTGTGCTCTGTGGTGCTGATGGTATCTTTCGCTGACACTTGTAGCCCAACAGGATCTGTAGTTGTTCTTCCTGCCAATGGATTATTCAGCAGAGACGTACCTTCTTGTAGATGTACTGGACAAGCTGTGCTCCCTCCTCCTTGGCCTCCCCCTCTGTCTCCCCTGCGGAGGGCAGTCTGAAGTATGTCTGTCCGTAGATGTAGTAGAGGCCGGCTATGGGCACCAGCAGCTCCCCCCCCCTCAGCTCCATGTTCTGCAGGAAGGACAGACCTCTCTGTCCCTCCCACGCTCTGATTCGCTCTCCCAGGTACCCTCTGCTGCTCCGTGGGCCTGCAGCAGCACATATGACATATTATGTTATTATAGTTTCCTTTAAATAGTTCTCCATCTGTGTTTTACTTTTATGTATGCACCATGACATTAAGTCAAATTCCTCGTACGTGTCAACCTACCTGCTAATAGACTTCAGGGTTCATAAACTTTTTCACCAATGATTTTCCATGACCAAAACAATTACTCTTTCTCAGCGGTCCCACTGAAAATGGTTTATTTTAACATGGAACAGGAAAATAAGGTTTGCATATGAAACATGGTGTGCCGATCTAAAACAAATCAAATAGTAGCTTACTAGCTTCTACAGACTAAAGCAACAAAATCTCTCACCTGCAAAACACCTCGTCAGTTAAATGCCATTTTACGTTTCATTACTATACGATAAAGTATTTATTATCATTATACTATTACGGCGATTAGATAAAATATAAATTATATTTGATGCAACTTTAGTTACATTTCCACGACTTTTCCAAAGATTTGGGAAAAATATTGTTTTCCATAACTTTTCCAGGACCTGGAATTAGCATTTCGAACTTCCATGACTTTTCCAGGTTTTTAATGACCGTAAGAACCCTGAAACCTGTTTCTGATTCTGATAACCACAAGAAAACACACACATCAATTAAGGCCATTCACTGTGAAGCAAGATAATTAGATAATAACGGAGTCTTATGGATAACGAGCAGTCAATTCTTTTCAAATAAGAAACAAATGTGAAAAGAAATTCTCAGTGTGTAAACAATGCTCACAGATGTGCTCAAAGACCACCGGCTTTTTTAAATGAATTGACGACAGCCACATGTTTAAAAAACAAAAAGGCAGAAACAAATTAAATCCAGCCACCCTGAGGAGTGTGTGTGTGTGTTTAACGAGAGAATGTGGGCCAACGTTTCTAGTTTTATGACATTCAGATATTTATTTAGGATGTTGTTTTTTTTATATTGCCCTCAAATCCAGTAAACAAAAGCATACAAGCTCAACACGATTTGAAAAAGGCTTTGAAACCAAGTGAAACCAAACTAACTAACCTCTAATAAGAAGTGCTAATTTGCTTGTATTTAGGGACTTAAGTTATATAATTTCCCACACATTATTAGAGGTGCATGTTTCCAATAAACGTTAATAATTGTTTTGGATAACAACTTTCTGAAGATGCTGTATACGTTTGTTGACAATCCGAGCAATTGACAATCGGACTGGTCACGGAGTCAACTAAAGAACATTTTTGAAAAAGATAAGGCAGCTGCACATCTGCATGTCCTGACAAACATTTAGGTATGAAGACGTTACTGAATCCTGGGAAGCCTTGAAGCACATTCCTCACCTCTGGCCCTGGAAATATATCAGTGAAGCAACACAGCACTTACTGCTGTTCGAACATTGTGAAATTCTGTCGTGAAATTCAATATGTTTAAGTTGTCCGTTATGCTTTCCAGGACTCTTACTTAGTACACACTCTGGATATCATTCCTGCACTACTTTTTTAAAGTCCTCACCATCTGCTGTTGAAGGCTCTGAGGACGAGAGGACACCCGTCACATGGGCCGCAACTTTAGGGAGAGGGACCCCCGAGCTCAGGAATGGCAACACTCCTGTTAGCTTATCTGTGAAACCAAAAGTAGATAAGAAACACATACAAAACGGTTTTTTTTGTGGGGGAGAAAATAGTTTACTTCTATTAGTAGCAACTGATAGTCAATGGAGGCATTGTTCTCACTTGTCATGGCTGTAGATATCTCCTTCTGAAATCTGTCAGCCATCGTCTGAAAGAAAAACACCCAGAGAGACAGAAAGGAACGAGACAGTGGGAAAGAGAGGGTGAGTAGGCGGCAGGTTACAAGCATCTTGACCTCTTCAGTTATTATGGATGTTAGCTATCTTTAGATCTAAATTGGCAACACCGGGGACCTCGTCACCACCATGAATCATCCTGTTCCCCCTCTGGATCAACAAATATGTCATCAGTAAAAGCAATATTCCCCTTGGGGTGATTTATAATGTGGAGTTGCATCATTATTCAAGTTAAAGGTCAAGTGATTAGTCAATTTTTCTTAAAATGCTGTAACATCTTGGACAGAATGTGCTGTGTGGACAGCCCTGGAAAAACGTTGCATTTGGTTTAACTAAATATGCTAAAAATAACTTTCGAACACATCTTGTTGTCAGGGAAGACAAATTGAAGTTAGGTAAAACATAAATAAATCATAGACCTTCTCTATGCGGTAGTGGAGCTGTTGCAACACTTGCCAGCAGGGGTCGCTCTTTTTGTCCTCGGCTGAATCTTCGGCCTCTGAGTGCAGATTTGCGTTAATCAGACAGGAAACGCTACTGCGGGAGAAACTCTCTTGCATCTGAAAATAAAAAAAACAATAATTTACCCATCATTACTTTCATTCTCGATAGTTTTTATTCTTGAGTAATTTATTAGTTAGTTTTTAACACATTTTAAATCTTGTCCAATTAAAAAACCTTTGCAAGAGAAATACAGTATAATCTACGGAGCCCCCTAGAGGATGTGGAGAAGGAAAAAAAAATTGGTTGGGAAAAAAAAGTTTTGCGAGATTTCGAGATTTTCATTTAGCCAAGCCCCCAGGAAGTGCGCCGGACTCTGAGGAAAATATTAGTTGTGTCCAAACGTCGGTACTACAATTTCCGTATCAGTCCGTGACGTCACTGGGCCCAGAAAGACTTTTTCCCATTGACTAACATTGGGAAAGAGACGTCTGTAAATCAGCGGATACTTCTTAAAAAACTAAATAAACTACCTAGTATGAACTATTTTATAGCCCTTGTTATAATAATTTGGTCCTTAAAGTTTTAAAATGCACTAAAAGCCGAATCTAGAGATTTATTTTCTGTCTCCATTCATTCTAGTTAATTGAGAGTGGGCGCTCGGGGGGCGGGGCTTAAGGGGCGCATGCTCTGTGAGCGCACATACGGGTTCTTCTGCTCTGACAGCCAGGCATGATGGGTAATCTGTGACGTTTCGCTCTCTCAAAAGTTGGGCCATTTTGTCCTCATGCGCCAATGAGCAGCTCTCATAGGAAAGAACGAGACCCCGACTCCAACGCTGTATCCAGTTCTTATTATACATCCATGCAATTTGACTGGTGGGGCCAGGCTGGGGCCAGTTATTTTCTGAGGGGGGCACAATAAATGCAGGACGAAAAAGGCAACGACAGTGGGAAGTAATTGCGCATAAGAAAACAATGCAAAACAGTTATTGGTATTTGTTTCAGTACACATATTTATTTCAGATACTTATAGTTACAGTTTTTACGCTCTAATGGGTCCGACTAGAATGACAAATAGCGTTAGTTCCACCTATTCCGTCAGCCAATAAATCGTTTAATCATATATATATTTTTTTTTTTTCATTGTCAGGGGGGGTCACAGGGGGGGTCCAAAGTCAGTGTTAGGGGGGCAATGGCACCCCCTGAACCCCCCCAGAACCGCCCCTGCTTATGTGAAACCTGTGCCTATTGCCAAGCACTGATTTTATCTTTATATTTTAGGACAAGCTCAAAGTAAAAATCGATGTCCCGCTCCATTGTTGTGGTTTCTGTGTGGCCAAACTGACCCGGAATTAAAATAAGAAATAAGGGCTCCGTAATAATCTCTTGGTTGTTCAGCCAAAATACAAAGTGATGGTACAGGTGGATGACAATTAGCTAATTGACATGTAATTAGCTCTGAAGTGGTCACAGGTGATGTGGGCATTTTTTAATAGCTTCTTAGCCAATCAGAGCTCAGCACCAGATCTATCAGCTCTTTTTATTTGTCATAATATCAGCTCAATTTTAAAAATATCTTACTTATGGGTGTAAACAAAGTCTCATTTCCTGCCCTTGTCTTCTGTTATATACTCTTGCAAATATCTGCCCTCTCATTGTTCAGCCAGTAAGCTGCTTTTTACCTCATATCACCCAGTTACACACATTTAAAATATGAAGCCTGCGATGTTTAGTCCCTTAGATACAGGAAGTAGTAGATCATTCAAATTGATGACCACTTCATGAAATCATTTATTATGACAAGGTTTTACTAAAACGTTCAATACTGTTTCACCAGGTTTGCGTATTAGTCTTCGTACTATATGGTGAGTTGTCAGTGATACATTCAAAGTCACATTGCTATGCTATATCCGTAAGTGTGTCACTTGTTGGTATCAGAGTTAAATTCATGGTAGATTATCATGAAGTGTATTTGGCCTCAGTAAACAAGTGTCAAATCTCCCCTATACCCTGTAACATGGCAGTCAGTTAGCTGTTATCATTATCATTTAGATAAAGGGGGAAGACAGGGTCCCTTCTTACCGTGCTCAGGACTTTGTTGAAGTAGACAAAACTGACCGAAACCGCGATGGTCTGCAGGAGGATCGCTGCGAGCAGGATGAGCCCCAGACTCTGGAGGGAAACAGAAACAGCCATGTCTCAGCCTGAGTGTTGCACTGAAATCAGTTTCCGAGAGGCAACAGAACACTTCCAGCAGCAAGGACAAGTCAGATCAGGCTCTGCTGCATTTCTGCTCTGGAGAGAGAGAGAGAGAGAGAGAGAGGGAGGGAGGGGCGGGGGAGGTTCGGTGGATTACAACAACCTCAAGATGTCACTAGAATGAAATGAGCTGGGAGTTTAATGCTGCACATGCAACTTCATGTCGCCTTCAAGTGCTCTTGGAAAAGTGGAAACTTGTTTAAAGTGCATGTATAACACAAACAAGAGAATCATTTAGACCTTTATTTTCTTCTTAAATAGTTGCGATATTTTACTTTGATTTTTGATTCATATGCCATTAATAATGAAAACCAGTATGACAGATAATTTAGTTAGAGCTAGTTTTGACCGTTTTCTCTCTGCAAGGTCCATTCATAAGTAAATAATCTGGAGTAATAAATCATATAAAATGCTATTTGCACCTGGGTGTCTATAGTCAACAATGCTATTTGTACCTGGGTGTCTATAGTCAACAATGCTATTTGCACCTGGGTGTCTATAGTCAACAATGCTATTTGCACCCGGGTGAAAATAGTCAACAATGCTATTTGTACCCGGGTGTCTAGTCAACAATGCTATTTGTACCCGGGTGTCTATAGTCAACAATGCTATTTGCACCCGGGTGAAAATGGTCAACAATGCTATTTACACCCAGGTGAAAATAGTCAACAATGCTATTTGTACCCGGGTGTCTATAGTCAACAATGCTATTTGTACCTGGGTGTCTATAGTCAACAATGCTATTTGTACCCGGGTGAAAATAGTCAACAACGCTATTTACACCCGGGCATACATTTGATTATTGTTAAATATGTTCTTTATTCTCGCGTCCAGGAGAGAAGCTTTAAAATGAGACTAAATGGAGTCTCTGAAAAGATTCAAATGGGATACTTTAATTAAAAAAGGCGCGGTAGTGTTACAGACAGAATATTGTTCCGGCAGAAAACAGCTGTGATCTGGCTCTCCTGAGCAAGAAGAGAAGAGAATGGATCTCTCCTCCGGCGCTGTTATATATCCTCTGCTGGCTCCTCCCCGCCAGCCGGCTCACCTCGTCTCCAATGTCCGTTATTGCATTTAAACAGAGGATAGGTTCTTTTCACATTCAATATATGCTTAACACGCCGTTTCTCCTCATATTCTCTTTCATCACTTTTCATTTAACACATTCTAAACGCTGTAATCAATACTCTAAACAATACTTCTCGGCTCGTTTGGTTTCCGGTCATTCCGGATGTTGTCACATGCTACTCTCGTCTGTAAACAATAATGTATTCAAATAAACTGTACTTTCATTTAATATTCAACATGGTAGTATCTCGACATCTATCGTTGTAGTGTTAAATCAGTAGGTTTCGGTTTTCACCACACCACGTCATTTCGCTTCTCAATTCACCTCTTTAGGAATTCGTATATTAGCCACATGCTAAATGCTAACCGTAGATGAAGGATTTTCAGAATAAAAGCTTAACTGCTTGTGCACAAGAATTTCTGGTTTTTCAGTATAAAAGAGCGTTTAAACTGACGGTATGTTTAAGCTACATTATACCATCAAAACATTGATTTTAATTTCTAACATTATGCAAGCCAATACATTTAGTTTTTCCGAGTTACAATGGAGTTATATGTATTCAGATTTCCACACTTCAGGGACAATTGGTCCATGTTTTGTTTGAACATTAAGATTTAAAGTTCATTTCATTAGGCTTAAAATAACTACACAAAATATAGGCCTATACAAAATAGTTATACATGATCTAAAATGTTTACTGTAATTGATGTCTTGTATCTAATCGGAGCGATTTGTGACACATTGGGAATGTTCAAGCATATAGAAGTTTTAAAATGATAGCAAATGTAAATGTGCTTTCTATCAAGTAGAACAAAAAGTGTCAAATCCTTTGAGTTTTGTGTAGCAGATGTTGATAAAAGGCAGTGGTTTCTCGGTATTTGACATTGTTTCCTTTCTGTTGTTCGGAGTATCTTTGTTCCTCTTTAATGCCTCTCCCGACATATGTTGCAATTTGGAACTTGCTTGATTGAATTATTACTTCCAGCCAAAAGGATTCTAATGCAGAACAAATTGTTTTTACTACTCCCAAACTTCTTATTTAGAGCCACAAATGTAGCTCTGGCCTGTGTCTGATGCATTTGAGGTGAGCATTGAGGCTCTGGAAACACTCAGTGATGTCTTTTGAGATATTTGTTTTGCATTTTTTCTCCATTTGAATGGGTGTTGCTAAAAAAGATAAAACAATGTCATGGTGTCATTGGACCAAAAGCACTTAACTGGCGTGCAGACAGCAGATAATCAACATCTGAAAACAAGATGAAAAAGGCTTTTCTCTTCTCTTTCCTGCTATTGTGAAGTGATCTGAGAGCACGCTACTCGATAAGTGCCAAGTGACCCGCCATTGTTTTGGTTATGTGTAGCCCTAAGTAGTGTTTTTCTCCGGGGAGTCATTCAACCTGCAGAGCTTAACCTTGAGTGGTTCCTGGAGGTTCTTTTACTTTCATTCCTTCACCTCTAACCCTGCGCCATTGTCAGTGTGAGGAAGTGAGAGTAGAGCTGAAGGAATTCACGGCTCCTGGATGTGCACGACCCTCCCAACAATCAGGACCAGTGTTAAAGCATGTGCCGCTCACTCACACTGGCACACATGCAGCTGATAAATTCACACAGATAATAGTGCCGTACCAGGTTCAATGACATTGTTGGCATGGTAAGCAAGTGCAGGAGGAATTTAAGTATTTGGTTAGTTTCCTTTACTGATTAAAATCTCAAAAAACGGAAGAGACATTGATAAAAGGCTCTTGTGTTCCCTCAGGTGCGTCAATTCCCAGGCTTGTCAGAGAGGAGCCGGGGAGAAGGTGAGTGATATCTGAAGACTGGCTGGCCTCGGGCATGGAAGATGACACCCTGAGAGACATGCCTACAGTCCCATGGCAAACCAACACAGACAGACCAAGAAGGTATGTGTGCAGAAGTGAGTCATTTGAAGCCATGTTTAAACCTTTTTCCCCCCATAATTTGATTAGTAATTATTCCTCTTATCAGCCAATCAGTCATGAGCTTTGCCCTCTGTCAGACACGTCAACATGCAGCAGGCCCCGACTGGCTTTAATCCTCAGGTGTTTTAAAGCTTAAAGTTAATGGAACAAAATGTTGGGTAATGTGCTCATGTATTTTCTTTAATGACAAGTTTGACACCACATACAATACAATACAGCTTTATTTATGGAGCACTTTAAACCTCCAGACCAAAGTGCTGAACAGTCAAATAAACAAAACAAAACATATTACACACTATAAAACTACAGGTAAAAACAGTAGACAAGTTAAAAGCAATAAAAGCAACGCTCTAAAAGATGTTAATACGCTAATGAGAAGAGGTGGGTTTTAAGAAGCAGACAGTGTGGAGGCCTGACTGATGTGCAGGGGCAGATCGTTCCACAGTGTGGGAGCCGCTACAGAGAAGCAACGGCCCCCTCTGAGCTTTGACTTGGTTCTGGGCAAATTCAGGAGCTGCTGATCCGCTGACCTGAGATGGCAGTTGGGCGTGTAAGGGTGTAGCAGCTCAGAAAGATATGTTGGGGTCATGCCATTTAGGGATTTAAAAGCAAATAAAAGGATTTTGAAAAGAATCCTAAAATGTATTGGCAGACAATGGAGCGAAGCCTAAATGGGGGAAATGTGGTCATATTTCCGTGTGCCAGTTAAAAGCCACAGATAAGAAGTTACAGCTATCATCCCAGTTAGCTTAGCCTAGCATAAAGACTTAAAAACATGGAGAAACCAGCGCCTCCAAAGCTCATTAATTAACATGTTAAATCGTGTTTGTCTAATCATGACAACCAAATCAAAACACAGTGTGTTTCCTTTAAGCTTGTTTTTTGTCACATATATTTATATTAATCGGCTGTGAGGAGGGAGAACAGCAAGGTGATTGTTTTTGTGAAACTTCCCTGAGTTTTAAGGAAATATAAATCAATTGCTTGAATAGCAACTAATCATGAAAACCAATGTTTATAAAAAGTTAACTAAAAATATCAATACATCGCATAGCATTCAGTTCACTATTCATGAAAATATGCAAACTAAGCCTAAAAAACTGGAACTAATTGTGTTCCATCATCAAATACCTCTGTTTCTATTTTGTTACCACGCAATACACACATATTTTTAGACTCAGAGACTCATGATGACACTTTTTTGCCAAGCCTATAGATCTGAAATCAGATACAAAAATGACTTGGAACCAGAGAAGCAAAGGGGAGCTGCTGATTTTCTGAAAAGCAGCTTCCCCCTTGAAGTTAAAAGTTTCAAAAGACCCTGAAGACTTATAATGGGTTTAGAGGAAGGATCAAACTCAGTGCATCACCCTCTGTCCTCCCCTCTTCACTCCCCCAAGCTTCTCCTCCCAACGTTCCTCTCCATAAAGTCATGGAATCTCCCTAAATTCCCGCCTGAGCATTACAGCTGCTCATTGTCTCATTTATAAAACAAAGAATATATGCTGCAGCAGCACAATTGCCAGTGTTAGTGAACGTGTCAGCGGAAGGGTGTTTCCCTGATAGGAAACTACTGTATGTGAATGTGGAGGCTTAGAAACAGAGCCAAAACAGAGGTTAATATTCAACTCACAATACTTCATTTCTAATATTTTACCTTGATCAGTGGAGGAATATCTAATTACAAGTACTACATTCAAAATGTGACTTTATTTTTTACTTAAAGGGGTCTACTATTGTTCATTTTTATATTCATATCTGTATTTTGTTCCTCTACTGTGACATGTCTCCATGCTTTAAGGTTCAAAAAGCTCTTTATTTCTCTCATACTGCCTGTGCTGCAGCACCTCTTTTCACCCTCTGTCTGAAACTAGAGCCCAGTCTGCTCTGATTGGTTAGCAGACCGCTGATGTCCTGCCCCTTAGCCTATCACGTACAATGTTTGGAGCGCTAGCCAATAGAAGCGTGGGTGTTGCATTGTGATGTCATTATGTCATGGAAGTTATAAAAGGATTCCAATTGTTGTGTTTCCTGCAGGGGGAGTGTGTGGGAGAGAAACTCCCTCTCGAGGTAACTTTTGGATTAGCCTTTGCAGACCATTTACATGCACAAAAACCTATACAACACACTACACTAGAGGGAAACTATATAAAAGCATAATAGGGCCTCTTAAGGTCAACAGAAATATCTGACAGGCCTCAAATGCGACCTTGAATGTTGAATCACTGTAGGTTTTTATTATTGGATTGATGTTAATTTAAAAGTGACCTATCATGCAAAATGCACTTTTGTACGTCTTTTATACATGAATATGTGTCCCCGGTGTTCCAGGGAACTCACCAAGTGTCAGAAAACACAACCCTCTATTTTCCTCCATACCCAAATCTCTTAAAAAGGGGCTGCAACGGATCTGATCCAGACTGATCCAGATTTGAACACTTCTATGACGTCACAGAAGTGGCGTCACGGCTATTGGGCCAACTCCACCAATCAGGAGGAGACAGCCACGGACATTGCCGTTGGAAAGCGCTGGAGACGCTGTAGTACATATGCCAGGCCTGTAGATGGTGCTGTTCTCACAGAATCAGCCCGTGCAAAGACAGTGTTAAATTGAGCGAAATGAGGAATGGCTAAAATGCATGATCTGTTTGGTATTTTGAAAAATAAAAAGAATAAATATGCCTTATATAGGTATGGTCCTACACTATATTATTCACATATAGCATGATAGGTCCACTTTAAGTAGCATTTAATTGTTGTAGATGGTTTAGGAGTAATGCATTTTAATACTCTTACAGTTAGTTTAATCTATAATGATGTGTCATATTTTAGCAATCACAGTATGCTGCCTTATATCAGTAGTAGTGGTAGTAGTATAGAAAAAGTACAATATGCTTCTGAAGTGTAAAGTAACATTAGATCTCAAAGTGTTTTTATGTACAGTACTTAAGTAAGTGAGGTAATATGCAGCAGTAGTTATTAAATGTGTGTTTGATGAGGCCGTAAAGCTTCATGATGTTCTCTGTCCACTAGAGGGCGGTGATGCATTGATAATGGCTGCTGCTGGATTTATTGACCCAGAGATTCACCCTGAACGTCAGAAACATGTCTGAACATGAACATGACTGCGAGCTGGTGCAGATGTTAAGGCTTGGGAGTCGATACATTCCCTAAAATAGCGATGTAGAGGGCACCATAAATGATCTATGTTGCAGCTGGATAATCAAAACCACCCTGTTATTAAACTCTTTCTGCTGTATCGACACATGTGTATGAGTGTGTGTGTAGCCCTATGAACTCCTTTCCTTTAGTTTTTATTAGGGTTAGACAAACAACTTATCACTTCTTCTGCAATTTTGGGACTGCTTCTGCCAAGTAAACCATCAACTACAGTGTTTCATTCAAGTTTAATAAGTGCATTCAGGCATTTCAATCAGAAAACATTTAGTTTATTGTAAGTGCATGTTCTGATACAGAGTGTAAGTAAAACACAATGTGAATGACACCTGGGATGAAGCTAAATAGTGCACTTTATCAGTGATTGTCAAGGAATCTGTAAGGAAAAACATTACTTCTTGTATTGCAGGGAGCACAGGATGAGTTTACTACATTTCGAGAACACAGAAAAACCACGGAAGAAAATGATTCCCTGTTGAGAAATATATATTTTACAAATGTGTTATGTGTCCCATGTGAACTCGTTCTTTCCTACTATAACAAACGTATTCAAATGAGTGCCAACAATGACAACACTGAAGTCCTGATGCTTAGCAGATAACGCTCTCCCTGTAAACAATCTGAGTTTAGCCTGTTAGCATCCTTACATTCAATAAGTGCTTAAAATATAAAGTACTGAGGCTGATGGAAATGTCATGCAGATATCATAATATTTTTTGTTGGGCAAATCCACATTTAAACCTGATTATTTAAAGTAAGGGGATCGACAAAGCTATATAAATTAATTCACGACGGTTGATAGTTGTCAACACATTTAACTCAAAACCACAAATGTCAACCTTGTGGTGCCGCGAGAGCAGTGGTTCCCAACCTCCCCCCCCCCCCACACACACACACACAAGGGAGGGGGGGGGGGGAACAGCGATAATTAAAGTTTAAAGTTTAAAAGTCTCAAAAATGCTACAACCACTGTCACAAACTGGATGAATGTGAAGTATTTTGTTAAAGGAGGATGAAAGCGTAATTAAGGAGCACTATTGGAGTGACTTTGATGGTTCTTGGACTCAGGATTCATTCATTTGGATTCCCGCTGTATGAAGGAATTAAAGGACGGCGCAAGTGGAAACAATTCACAAAGGGATTAACCTGTTTAAAACACATGCTCAAAGTAAACCGGATTTTGCCGATATGTTTATGTTGATTCAAAAGTCGTAAATAATCTACAAAATGGAGGAGACCGATCTGATCGGAGCAACTGTGACAAATAATCCAACTGAAACCGGCATTGACAATGACTATGTTTTAAAAATGCGCTTATCCAGACAAGTCTGGTTTGGAAACTTTACGGGCAGAAGAAACATTTCTATTAAAGAAAGAATTATACATTTCTGTCTTTTTATGCCTTTAATAGCTACTAACTTGAATTTTTATTCAAATTAATTAATCAATCATTTGTTATGTTTTATTGTAATGTAGAGACAAGTATTTTAGTGACAATCATGTATTGCCTTACAATTATATGTAAAAATAAATAAAAAAGTCAAAATATGATATTTTGCCTCAAATCATCTGAGGCCTGGCGCCCCCCCTGCGATCTTTGGCGCGCCCCCCAGGTTGGGAACCACTGCGCTAGAGGAAAGGTCAGAGAATCCGTCATTAGGAGTTATCCTCCGGTCTTTACAACATTTCATGGCAATCCATATAATAGTTTTTAAGATATTTCAGTCTGGACCTAAGTGAGGGACAACATTTTACTTGTTTGGACCCATAATTAAACATTTTTCGGGGGGGAAAGGTGCAACAAGCAGTGTAAATGAAAGTTACGTAAAACAGGAATTACAATCCTTGTGAAATATATTGTTAAAGTCTTTGTGGTGTGGCTTAAAGATCCTCGTAAAAGCTTGTGGCTGTGAATCTATTAAGTACGTTTGTTAGCTGGTCACAGTGTTAGCCAAGTTAATGTTAACATATGTGCCCTTCTCCGCTGTCAGCAGGGTTAATCATTACACTGCTAACAGAGCTCAAATACTACCAAGAGTGTGTGCATCTGCAGGAACAGGAGGACCCTGAGCTTAAGCTTGAATATTTAAATCAAAAACGAGATGCGTTAGCCCTTGTATGATTCATAAAGCTAAAGGACTAGTGTGTTTGTATCAGTGACACACACACGCACGCACGCACGCACGCACGCACGCACGCACGCACGCACGCACGCACGCACGCACGCACGCACACACACACACACACACACACACACACACACACACACACACACACACACACACACACACACAAACACTCTCTCTTACAAGTTATTTTGCAGCCAGTCGAGGTAACCTCTGACCGCTTTCTTCCCTACTTCAAACTCCATCGGCCAGGTAACAAAGCTGAAACACCCGTGGAAGCCGTGCAAGTAGTGGTCGACGGTCACCTTGACACCCGAGTCCTGTAAGCGCCGTGCGTACATCAAACCGTCATCCCTCAACACGTCATGCTCGCATGTCAGGATGTACGCTCGGGGGCTTTTAGCCAGAACCTCGGGTCCTGCTAACAGAGGAGAGGCCCTCACATCCAGGAGCCCCGGCACCTCCCTCGCCCCCCCCTGGGAACCTTTCTCTACAATCACATGCTTGTAGTTCTTCTTGTTTTTCGGGGACAGAAGGACGGTCCAGTCTACGCGCGCCCGCAGCTCTGGGGTGATGTTTGAGTGCTGTAAGGAGCTGTGGTTGTTCGCCAGCAGCTGGGGCAGCAGGGAGAGGTCGGCACCGAAGTACTGCAGCCAGAAGCGGACCATGATGGGCCGGTGGAGGATGGGAATGTGTTGGTTCTGCAGATAGGAGGGTGTGTTGAAGTCCAGTGCCTGGAGCACGGGGTAGATCAACGCCTGGACGCTGAATTTCACACTCATAGTGTCATCGGTGGAAATCTGGGAAAATGCAAGAAACACAAGGCCTCAATCTCTCAATACTGACAGAACGTTACTTTACTCAATCCTAGTTAATGGTTTTACAAATAAAAACACATGATATGCTTACATAGGATGCAGCACTGTAGTACTGAAGTACCCAGTATTTAAAAAAGAAACTAAAATTGGCTTCGAAGTGACAAACTACAACATCAGAATGCTCTTACATTTCTTTTCACGCAATAAAAACAGGATCGAATAATGTACTGTGAGAAGGGCTGTTTTGCCTTTTGAGTACTTTTACATTTGATATTTCAAGTCAATTTAGCGGATAACCCTTTTACTTTTACTTCAAAAACTTTTTGTATTTAGAAATGTACCTGTCATGGAGAATCTAAGTATTTCTACTTTTCATGAAGTAAAGGATCTGAGGACTTCCTCCACCTCTGCTTGTTACACACATTTTCACAGGAGATCTGGACCGTACCTCCTGAGCGACCGCAGCAGCCAGGTTTCCTCCGGCACTGTCCCCGGACACAGCGATACGCTCCGGGTCGATGGCATACCTGGCCCGAACCTCTGCAGACAGGAAGTGTTTGGCCGCAGCGAGGCAGTCTAGATATGGCACCGGGAAGTTCACCTCTGGATACAGACGATACCTACACAGACAATGGTTGCAAATTACAAGTTACTGGAGGCATAGGAGACTTTAGAGAATATGATTATATAGAATCTTTCTGTAGTTATGGGGTTGTCATAATTTCTACAGTGTGAGTTAACATAACAAGTGTGTTTCTTTGTCTATGAGCAGAAACATATTGTAGATTAGTGTTGCACACTTACTCAACAGAGACCACAACGGTGTTCAGCTCGTCCGACAACATCCGGTTGATCACATCATACGACCCCTTCTCTGAGGATGTGATAGAAAGATGGGGAAAGGAACAAAAAAATCGTTGCTGAAATATGCATTTTTAAAAAAAAGATTTATAGCAAGGCACAACGTCAAAAGTTACTACACGGACTCATTTTTTGAAATGTAGACATCTAGAAATGTCACTCAAGGCAGAACATTTTACATAGTTAGGAGCTTGTTATTGCATTTATAAAAACAGAACTCGCCTTTTGCCAACTTTAAACAGAGATAACAGTATAAAGTTTAAACCATCACCACCATTTGTAGAGTTGAAACATCTAAGGAAATACTTCTTCGGTCTTTTTCTATTTCAATTTCCTCTATTTGCCCTGAAAGGAGAGAGGAATGTCCAAACTCACTGGTAGTGCCGAGGGCCCAGCCTCCTCCGTGGATAAACATCAGCCCTCTCCTCAGATGACCCTCCCCTCCAGCCGGGGGCTCGTACACACGGACAGGGACGCCGGCGAAAGTGATGTCGCAGACTTTAACCCCCGGAATGACCCCTCCTTCGGACTGAGAGCTGCACAGCCCGTGCATAATGTCGTCAAAACCTTCTGTCGACTGCCTGAGGAACTGGATGTAATGATCAAAGCCTAGCCAAGCTTTCAATGAAGCCTGAGGAACGAGAAGACATTTAAAGAGGACATGTTATGATAATGTTCAGGTATCAGATTTGTGTCTCTACTGTGACATGTTTACATGCTTTGATGTTCAAAAAGGTATTTATTTTTCTCATACTGCCTGAGCTGCAGCACCTTTTTTGAGCCTCTGTGGGAAACCAGAGCCCATCTCTAATTCAACCGCTTAGAGATGTCCCGCCCCTTAGCCTATCACGTACAAATGTTCGAGCTCTAACCAATAGAGAACCGCAGTGACGCGTCCTAAAACCCGGAAGTAAGTTAGCATTTTTACCGCTTCCGGTTCCTTTGACAAAAAGGAATGCAATTTCTCCGTAGGATTTTCGAAAATATCTGGAAATAAGGTCTGTGTTTGACACAAATTGAAGAGACAGATCACGTTTTGTTCTACGACATTAAATACATCAGCAGTGACCCCACTGGTGATTCTTGACGAGTTTACGCGTCTGAAAAACAATGGTTGTTAACAAGTGGTCGAGGCCGTTGTACGTCATTACACCGAACACGTAAACACTCCCGCTAAGTTTGTTTTTCCCCGTGTTCTGCTTGAAAGCAAGTCCCTGCCTCCTGCAAACTGTAAAAACAAACGCTTCAACTTGTACAATTTGGAATCAGTAGTTTTGAATATGGATGTTAAGTTGTGCATGACGTTGAAGCAGCGACCCTGCTGTAGTTCCTTTATAGCATAACGTTAGCATTTTGCTTCTGGCGACTAGATTTATGATTCGAAAATTATAAAAGTAGGGTAGACATGTGGAGATTATCCGGCTGAACAAAACGTGATCCGTCTCTTAAATGTTTTTCAACCACAGACCTTATTTCCAGCTATTTTCCAAAATCCTATGGAGAAATTGTATTGGTGTTTGTCTAAGGAACCGGAAGGAGTTTACATCCGGGTTTTAGGACGCGTCACTGCGGTTCTCTATAGGAGTGCTAGTGTAACATAGTGATGTCGTTATGTAACGGTAGTAACGAAGCACTCCAATCACTGTGTTTCAGGCAGGGGGGAAGCGTGTGGGAGAGAAACTCCCTCTGGAGAGAACTTTTGGATTTCAGCCTTTACAGACCATTTACTTGAATCTATATAACCCGCAAACCGGGCCCTGAGGTCCTCTGAACAAGGACTCCTAAGGGTGCCCCGAACCAACTAAAGACTAAGGGGGACCGGTCCGTGCCTTGGAGGTTTTGGAACAAACTCCCCCAGATAATAAAAACCTCGGCCTCAATAGAGATTTTGAAGGGGCAGTTAAAGACCCACCTGTTCCGACAGTCCTTTGGGTCGTCGGAGGAAGTGAGTTAGTGGCTGTCCTTTTATTGGTGTTTTATCGTATGTATTACCTGCTGCTGTTTTATGCCTTTTATTCTACATTTTATAGTCATACTTTGAATTGTGTCCTCTGTACTGTACTTTAAAGCACTTTGTATATCCGTGTTGAGAAGGGTGCTATATAAATAAAGTTTTACTTACTTACAACAGGAAAGGGAAAAAGCCCAAAAGCACAATATCTTTAAGGTGTATTTAAGCAAAGAGTGAAAAAGGAAAATTGGGGGAAAGATCAGATGTGTTCCTCTCTTGGCATGGACTTGAGAAATAACTGTCTCCCCTAGTCACCTCTGTCCTCCTGCACTTTGTGTTACTGATGTTTCTCAGTGCATCTGCCCTCCTCCCCACATCTCAGACTGTCTCAATGCTCAGGTTCAACTAAGGCCAGCAGACACAGATGTTTGACACATTGGGGGCTCGCAGCCATGCAGCCACGCTGAGACATGTTGCCTTAGGAGATATTTGTTGTTGGATTTCCAGCCTCTGACCCTGTACCCTGCCCCTATCTGTTCCTGACCTTGATCTCTACCTGCTTGCCTGTAAGCTTATGAATCCTCGCTTCCTGAATAAATCACTGAACTGTTCCTGCCTTTTGGCACTTTTTCTTCTGCATCCACAGCTGTTTCCATTTTGATTTTCTTTTTAAAATGTTGATCGTAAAAGCAGCAATGTTAGTTCAATGCTGTAACGACGGAGTACTCGATACGTCCCTTATTTAGATGTATTTTCGTAAAGCTTGTTTCGGAGCAAAGGCCTTCATTGCAATTGCCATCAGCCTTTAAAAAAACAGAACAAAAGCACCACTACACACCATGCTCCACAGTATTTCATTGAATGTTTTAATACTTTGTTAATGCTCTGTTTTAGGGCTCGTTTTATGGTTTATTGAATTGCTTTGTTTGCATTTGTTGTGTGTCTTGGTGTGGCTGCAATTTTAAATCTAGTGGACAATGAGGTATGATATTATCAAAAACACTCTAGTTTTTAAAACTCCCTCCTCCCCAATGATAGTTGTTAATGTTATATAACAAGACAATGGTCAGTATACTGTGGAGCTAAAAGGGCCCTATAAGTAGAACATTAAGCTCCATCTATCAGTTTGGCTATTTCCACGGTATCAAATGTAGAACAAAGGTGAGGTGAAGAGCATGTTGTAACCAGACCAAACTCTCTGATAGCTGCTTTGCAACACATTAACAGTGTGGAAACAGCTTAATTAAGTGTTTGTCCTGAAAAAGCTCTTTCACAAGGTTTGTACATTTCTCCCTGCTATTACTAATGAGCCTTAACTGATTTAAGCGTGAAACGATAAAGAGAAGCACTGTAAACTACCCATAACTTAAATCCATGACGGAGCATAACTCGGGGGGTTTTACAGGGAAATGTACTCAGTGTGAATCAATAAGGTTACAGGTCATGACATCCACACTGAAAATACACTGCTTAACTAAAAACATAAAGACATTTATATATGCAATACTAAATCAACTGATCTAAAGGCAGTCCTTGCATGGTTAATATTATTCAACACATGGCATAGTGGGTAGGATCAAACTCCGAGTGTGCACACAGACTAAGTGTGTTACTGTGTTGTAACGTGCAGAACAAGCAATACAGATTTTTTTTATATCGGGAAAACTACTGCTGTATAGCATTTTTTTTGCAGATTAGATCATAATCGTAGCTGAAAATGCATTACAGCAGCAAAAAAGAAAAGCTCCCATCTCTCACCAGGTGCATCGTTGTTCGGAAACTAACATCCAGCATCATCAGCCTCCAGGGCTCCTGGATGGTTTCAGGCAGCGGGATGTACACATAGTAAGCGAGGGCCACCGTCAGGGACAGAGAGACAGCAGCTGGCAGCAGCCTCATGGTGTGTGTGTGTCTGTGTGTGTCAGCTTCAGTGTCTGCAGACTGACTGCCGGCTGCAGCTCGTCATTGCACGACAACCTGCCTCCAGAGATGGCACTAGAAATGACTGTATGGGACCCTTTAAGAAAAAATACTTCCGTATAAAATCCTTCAAAATAAAACCTTTATTGACATCCGTTTGACGTGTAGTCTGAACTACTCCGATCAATGAATGAATGGATTGATTGCTATGTGATTGGTCATTGGGCTTTAATCGATTCAGGTTTGATCTTTTTATAGCAAATATTTCGCCATAAATAAAGCATCTATGGTAGATATTTTTTTTATTTGAATAGCCCCATGCATGATATGTGAAATAGATAGGCTATAGTTTCATTTTCCCTTTTTATAATAAAATGTACTTACATGTTAGTAAGTAGGTAGCCGATACCACTAGCAAATATCAGCCTATAGATACTTTGTGTTTCTTCGAGATTTTTCGCTAATTAGACAAATAAACCGGAATACGTTTATTCTTAAAGGTCCCATGACATGTTTTTCCGGTTATTACCTATGGTTATTACCATAGGTTATTACCCGTCCCCTTGTGTGTTATGTAGCTGCTTTTTACGCATGTAAACGGTCTGCAAAGTCACAAACCCTCAAAGTACACCTTGTAGCGAGTAAAACGCCTGTCCCAGAACGCCTCGTTGGAGATTTTTCTTTTTCCATTTTTTTCTTCCTGGTCATAGTGACGTAACGGTCATAGTGACGTAATCCAGCTCACACATTCTCATCGGCTTGTCATTACTGGTGTCATTTCCCGGTTGCTATCAAACGCCATTGTAACACTGACTGATGTTCCGCTGTAACTCATCAGAACAGAGTGGGCGAGCTGACCAATCAGAGCAGGGCTCATAGGGAGGGGGGGGGGGGGGGGGGGGGGGGGGGGGCAGGAGCTCCAACAAGGCGTGTAGGACAAGTGAATACACATACTATACAGAGATGCTGTATGAGAAACCAATGTGATTTTGGAACATTGAACAATGTAAATCTATTCTAGTAGACCTCAACAATGGAATTATGATCAGTAGAAATGGCCATGACATGGGACCTTTAAATCCAGCTGTAGTTTGGTGAAAAGTTGTATACACGTATGTGGCCACAGAGAGGCACAAGAGAGCTGCAAAGAGGACTCCATAGCTCCATACAAACACAGGACACAGTACATAGCCCACATCTTGGTTTGTCTATCAGTTTTACCCTACATTGGGGAAATGTTATCTCTGAAACAAGTAGTTGGCTAGAAAACTGCTTTAATCATTGAGAAACATTACTTGAATATAGATCTAATCCAATTGTTTTGCTGTATTTTTTCTATTTGAAAGAAAACAATTATCCCTGAAAAGATACATATTTATCTTAAATGTATAATCTCAGATGGTGCACACATTGATTGCTGACAGTTTCGAGGCACTTGTGGGTCTAATTAAACCACATATACGATTAAACCAAGTTTCTGCTCCCACTCAAGCTTGTTGTATATCTTCCAGAAAGAGAGCAGTCTGTTGTTTGAAAGAGTCAGAAGTGCAACTGACTATTGATGTCTTTTATGTGCACAAATCAATACTGGAGCGAAGTCTTTGGAAAGAGAAAAGAGATCAGACTCAGCGTGATTGTTCAAAGGCTATTGATTCTTACACCTCCAATTTATCTGTCTGATCAAAGGTTTTTCGTTTTGGTTTTTGGTGTGGTTGTAACAGCCACAATTTGGCCTAATATCTTAGATTTTTTCGGGGGTCAATTTAGCTGTCTGACAGAGTGCAAAGAGAATCGGGGAAAGATGAGTTCAGAGAGAGACAGGGTTTCATCAGCAAAGGTTCCCGTCGGCCAAAATCAAATCAAGGACGTTGCAATTAAACACCATGCATCTCAGACCAAGGGTCAAAGAGTATCAGTGTCACTGTCTCACTCTCCTTCTGTCTCTTCCCACGGTTGAATTTTTAAATGAACACTGGCCGTCCCTGGTGGCCATGTGGGAATATGTAAACAAACATCAGAGATGATGAGGGTCTGACCCCTGCAATAGACTGGTTTTCCAAAACACAGCAGCTGGACCACCAGACCATGTCAGATTAGCTCGTCTGAAGAGCTGTGGGTGGTTCTCAGGAGAAGACATGGAAAGACTGTGGAAGGTCAGATGTCTTTACTTTAGAAAAATGTAACCACCAAAGCTTGTAATATTATAATTCATGAATTGAGTAGATTGTAAATGCAAGAGTTCAGATCTTTTGACCCAATACAATTCTCTAACTCCAGATGGATTTCAAAATAAGGCTTCTCTAGCTTCTTATGACTATGCAGACAATAGAAGGGTGTCTATATTCTTAAAATAAAATAACTATTGTAAAGGATTTAGTCTGTTATATGCTATTTTAGGTAAACACACAGTATCGGTATAACCTGTTATAGAGAGAAGGAGAAATGGTGTGAGGGTGAGCAGCAGAAGGTGGATTTTTTTAATGTTTTCCCCTTTACTTCAATCTAAACTTGTCACTATTGCACCCAATACACTTAAATCAGACCACAGCTGGTGTTCCTCATGAGTCACTCGAAACTACAACTCTTTGAGGACACGTTGAAATCCTACATCCAGCTGGGTGTCGGTGTTTCACACTTAAAAGATCACTTTTAGTCCGACACGAATGCCATACTTGCTCTCTTTCCAGGAAGCTGTGTGAATGAGGGCGTCAGCAGAAAGCTTAAATTGTAAACGTTAATGTGATATATGTGCTTGAGTGTGTGTGTGTGTGTGTGTGTGTGTGTGTGTGTGTGTGTGTGTGTGTGTGTGTGTGTGTGTGTGTGTGTGGGGTTAAGAGTGTGCATTAAAATTCCCTCTCCCTGCCACCCCCCCTTCCCCCTGTGTGTTGGCGTCTCCCTGCAGTCTGTGGTATGGAGGGCAGAGCGAGGGCCTCTCTTGTGTCGCCGACTGGAATTACACTTATGGTCATTTAACATGACTTAACGCATGAAGATAAATGGAGGTTTTCCATTTCAGAAAGTCCTGTCTCGTTGTTCTGCTGCTTTCTTGACACTGCCTCTACATGTGTTATAGCATGTACGGGCAGTGTCCGTGGCAAACTCCCCCCAGTAATGTCTTAATAATGTCTGTACGGTGAAAGATTGACTCATAAAACAGGAACTTGAAATAGCTGCTCTGCATCTGGTATTCTGATTTTCTTGGCGAGATGTGAAGCAACAACTGCAAGTAGAAATGAAAGAATGCAAACTCAGCATTTATTTGTCACCATTTTTGACACAGATTTCAACAAGATGTCTTTGTCTTCACTCGTATTTAATCTTTAAGATCTGTTTCAGCAGTGAGCAAAACACATTTGCACAGTTTCGTTAACATTATCTGGATAACGTGCATGCAATAGCAGGAATGTTCTCGCTGCACATGAGAGGGAGAGACCATAAAACTGGGATGCTGACGGGGTCTAGACGACTGCAGAGGGATGAGTTCACGTCAGGACATTTGTCAGCCTCAGACCCATGAGGTAGAGCTCTACTTCAAGTCCTTCCTGTCTTCTTCGTGTCAAACGTTTACACATAGCACAGGTCCCTGTAGGAAAAGTGTAAATAATTTAAAAATAATAGCTCAATTACCAGCCAAACATTGTCAAACTGTCTCGACTGTCTGGGTTATAACGATGACATTGTCGATGTTAGAAGTAACACCTGATTTTTCTAGGACAAATCAAAAAGGCCTGTTTGGAGTTTCATTGAGCAGACTATATCCTCACAGGAACCCTTTCATGAGTATAGGTGACTGTGGGTGTAACCTCCTACCAGTGTTTCATGCAGGATAAAGTGATTTTAAACCTCAAAATGGCAACTTGAAGGGTTCTCCACAGCCACTGTTCTTTGTAAAGGAGGAAGCTACCAGCCACCTCTCCTGCTGACAGGAAGTGAGTCTTTGTTCTAAATATGGAGGCCGAAGTTCGGTGGATTTCCTTTTCTTTCTTCTCTCTTTTGAAGCATCACTGATACAGATTGACAACATCCAACAGCATAGATCATTATCATAACACATTTTGGCTGTGGCTCAGTGGGTAGAGTGCTGGACTTCGAATCAGGGGGTAGCAAGTTCGAGTCCCACTGCAGTCAGCATGTAGTTGTGACCCTGGGCAAGACCCAAATTGCTCCTGTGGGGATTGTCCACAGTACTGAATGTACAGTATGTAAGTTGCTTCTGATAAAAGCGTCTAACAAATGCCATGTAATGTAATTTTCAAACCGTGTGGGCAGTGGTTCAAAGGAGCCAGGCTCTTTATCTTTGAAAAAATGTTGTCTATGTTGCTATTGTAAAAGCTTTAGAGGAGCGGCATTGCTGCTTACCTTTTATAAAAAAGAATGAGAACCTGAACCAGTGATGGAAAGTTTGTTTTGTACATTTCCTGATATACTGTACCTAATCAGAATTTTGAAGTATTTCGCCATTTGCTCAGAATTTCACATTTATTTAAAGATATGTCACAGGAGATTATTCTAGTTTTATTGTCTTCCATATTGTCATTAACCTTTATGACTCTAGAGGACTTTCATTTTCTATTGAGTCTTTTAACACACAATAAACGTATTGTTGCATCTGTGTGGTATAGGAAACACTCAACCCTTTCTTTGGCACAATTAGAAACATTGTTTGATGTCACACACGTCTCACATATGGATATGGGGCATTGTCTGCTTGTGTTTGTTGGGACACAGTCAACACACACACACACACACACACACACACACACACACACACACACACGCGCGCACGCACGCACGCACGCACGCACGCACGCACGCACGCACGCACACACACACACACGCACACACACACATATATACAATGACAATCATGTATTGTGGTATTCAGGAATGTCATGGACAGCGGGCCAGTTGGCGTGCTTCATCTGCAACACAGACTATTTCTGAAACGACCAACCTCGGCCCTCTGCAAAGCAAGGCGTCCCGTCAAAAGCAGGCTCAGTTTTGTGCTGGGTGTCAGGCTGTTGTCGGTGTGAAGTTCAAGTGCTTATTGGTTGAATGCTATTGGCTCTGCTGCTGCTTGATTCATCTGTACATTTTCAGCAATAGCATCATGCTGTGATGCTGCTAATCTGTTTCAGAATGACATAAATAAATTGTTTACATTATCTTAATGTGTCTGACGGCTCATTGAGTTTGTGTGGAGGCATGCAACAGAACAGAAAGGTGAGCACCGACTCACTAAATGTTCTCATAATCATCATGTTTAAACACCTTGTGCTTGGCTATTAACACATTAGTAATGAGAGTCTGCTCTGCTATGTCTTCTCTGTCTCACAGTACAAACTCTAACCAGCTAACAACAGGTTGGAGAGATTTTCCGAGTCTCATTTATTGTATTGGACGCCCACACAAAATAGCCAAAAGCAAAGAAAGGCTCTGACTAACAGTTTCTTCGGGATTTAATTCCAGTCTTTGCATTACTGTAAATGAGAGAAGGAGATAGTGAAACTGAAAACAACATCTGCTATGATCTGGTGTCTGCCAGTCGGAGAGACAATAATTCATTCAGTTGTAGAGGTTGGAAACGATTTCACCTGCTCTTCATCACCGGTTTCACAATTTCTCTCCCCATTTTATTTCCAAACCTTTCCACCACCAACTCCAGCTCGTATCTAGCCTCTGTCAGACTCATTTTTTCCATTGAGACTGTTCTTGTGTGTCAAATACATGGGCCAGAAGCAGCCATCAAACAGGCCCGGGGGGGGGGGTTTGGCTCTTTAGAAGACTGATGGTGTAGCTCCGTTCAGTGAAGCCAAAAACAGATAGCACATCAGTTTCCTCAGTCTTTGCATCCCACAGTCTGGAAAGAGCATCAGGCTGGCAGCCGGCCTTGGCAGGGAGCGAGAGGTCAAAGGTGAAGTGTCAAACAAGGTCTGGATGTGGACAGCCACATGCCTCAGCCCTGACCTTTAACCCCGCAGTGCACGATGACAGTGCTTCAGTGTTCTGCTGCGGAGATCTGCATCGCTCACACCCCCACAAACAACTGCACCACGACTATAAAAAGCGGCAAATCAAAACAAACCACATTAAACACGATCCAGCAGGGCTCCGACGGCTGCACAGAGCAGCCGTGGTTAAACATGCATTCAGAAAAACTCATGCAGATGAACTCGCACACTCACTTGACCTTCCTCTTCCTCTCATGGCATACTCGGCCGACGCCCGTCCCACTCCTTCCCAGGAGCCTCACTCCGGTCCAAATAGGATCCTGATGTGCTGTTAACCAACAATCCCACCCCCTCCCCGCGTTCCCTTCAGCCAGAACCGAGGCTGTTAAACGCGGTTTCGCACTCCGCCCCTCGCCTCAGCTGCTGCCCTGCAACGATGACAAGAGGCAGCTGTTGTGGCGGTGAGAGGGTGTGATTGATGCAGCAGGCAGCAACCAGAGCAGATACACAGATAAATGGGCAGATACTCACACATATGACTGGGGGTGACTTTCAGAAAATATGCAAGTGATTGCCAGTGTATCAGCACTTGAATCTGTGGTTGTTGGATTGCTTTGAGCTCATTTGTAGTTTGAGTGCCTCACACGGGCTGGGATGAGAGCATTTGGACACAGGAGCTGCAGCGGAGGACTATGAGATGTCGAGAAGCAGCTGAAGAGTCTGGCGGCAGCTTGAAGACCGGAAGATAGCCTCTTGGTCTGGAGATGGCGGCCAGTTTAGACAGCTGGTTTCATGTAACACGAATAAAAACTCTTCTCCTTTCACTGACAGTTCCCTGTGGAGAGAGAACCCAACTCACAGGGTCACACAAAGATGCGAATGTGCGGGTGCTCAAGCTGATAATGAACACACACGCACATCCGAGGCGAGAAGGCTCACCTTGTGAAAATGCACGGGCAGTCGAGGGTTTTATTAACTGTGGCTTCATAATAAGCTCGCCTCTGTCTGCCACATTCAGCCCGGATAGATAGACTGTGTTGCATATGTGTGAAAGTGTGAGTGACCTCTTTGTCCTTGGTTCTATACGACGCTGTATTTCTGGCATCTGTTGCTTTCAGCAGAAGCTTAGATGTAGGTGCAAGCTCTCACGTACAGCATATATGCGTGTGTGTGTGTGTGTGTGTGTGTGTGTGTGTGTGTGTGTGTGTGTGTGTGTGTGTGTGTTTGTGTGAGGTGTTGAGTGAGACTCCCTGTTCCATTTTGTCATGATGTGTCAGCACTATCATCGCCTTTCCTTTTAACCCCTCCAGCCCTCTGTCCTCCACCTCTCTCTTCAGCTCTCACCGGGATGGCTTGGTCTTTTTTTAAATTTAGACAAGGTGTTTTTTTCTGGAATAAAGCTCATACTCGGCTCCTCAGATTTCCTGTCACAAAGGGCTTGTTAACACCAATCTAGCCTTGAGCTGTAATTGGTTTCATAAAGTTGTGCTAGCAATTTATTTCTATTAAAACAACTGACTTAGACTTACTTTTTCTCTCCTAATGTTACCAAATGAGCTGGCTAAACTGACTAAGACCATCACTTGCAAGTCTAACTTTTTAGCTATACCATTCTTAAGACTTCAGTTTGGTTTTGTCTGATCTAGTAAGGAAGTACGCTAAGTTTATACGAAACTGTGGTGCTAACAGCATCTGAAAACATTGAACGGCAACATGTCTTTCAAGGAACAAACTATTTCTCTGGATTAACCACAGCCTTCACTGTCCAATATTATAAAGAGTAACTTGAGAGTATTTCCAATGAACTGTCAACGATGAGGTCTGAGGATCAGCGGGAGCCACCAGGAAAAATATTTCTGGACAGTTATGTCACGAATATATTTTTTACAATAAGACTTCCCTTATAAAGGATTCACAAAGGGTCTATAATTAGGTTATGAATTAGGTTGTAAACACTTTATTAATCATTAAGAACCATTTATAAACCAGTTCGAACATAGTTTTCATACATCAACACAGGCTCACTATTTGGCAAGATGAGTAAGCCTTATATTGGCTACTTAGCGAGACTCAACTAAGTGAACAACAGATACCAAGGATGCTGGCTGATGAAGAAGACAAAGTAAGCTAGGTGGCCAATATACGGCTTAGTCATCTTACCAAATAGTGAGCCCACATGTATCTGTACTGCTAAGTCTTATATTGGCTACCTAGCTTACTTCGTCTTCTTCATCAGCCAGCATCCTTGTATCTGTTGTTCACTGAGTTGATTCCCCCCCTTCCATCTTGATGTTTCTTGGCATCTCTTATGACCATTTATTTACGAGTTACTAACATTTATAACTGCCAAAAGGGAGCCTTATTGTAAAGTGTGAAACAAATCACCATTTATTTATGAGTTACTACCATTACCATAAGGCTTAGCAGTACAGATACATATGGGCTCACTATTTGGCAAGCAACCGGTCACAGTTGCCCTGTTTATCTCATGTCTTATAAAAGCTTATTAATGATTTATAAAGTGTTCACAACCTAATTAATAAATGAATTTACAAACTCGTAAACCCTTTATAAGGGTATATTGTAAAGTGGTACCTTTTATTTTTACAGTGACGTTCAATGCTCTAAGCAAAACAATATGTATTAGTAATGGGGAAGAAACACAAACCAGAAAGATAGGGCATCTAAAAGCTGTGCAAAAAAATCCAATTTACTGAGAGACCTTACCACGAGTGGTAAAGGAGAACATGTGTGGGTTTTATGACTGATTTGGGGGAACTGAAGCTGTAATGTTTCAGTTTACAGCTGCTCTTCACTGTGTTCAATACATGTGGTAATGTATTTGTGGGATTGGCAAACTAAATAAGATGCTGGGTCATATCGGATTCTGCTCTCTGCTGCCATCAGGGACTAGTTATGTATTCTAAATGGGTTAAACATATAGGGAGCTTCCTGTTATCTCGTCCTCTTTCTGCAACGGCTGGACAGACTCCTCCACTAATTGGGTGTTAGTGTTTATTTTTAACCTGTACACACACACACACACACACACACACACACACACACACACACACACACACACACACACACACACACACACACACACACACACACACACACACACACACACACACACACACACACACACGTCCAAGAAGTATAACGGAACCTTCTTGTCATGTGATGTGGGCCTTGAGATAGTGATGTTGTTACAGGAGCCAGGATTTGGAGGGGGATGCTAGGTGTGTGAGTGTGTGTGAAGAGCTGGGGTGCTTTAAATCAAATCCAGCGCACATCGTTCATCAGCAGGTCTCACTCTCACTCATCAGGCATGGCAACTTCACACCACCAGCGATGCAACCACAACCCATACCCCCTTTTAGCTGGTTTCCCCCCCCTTCATAGGTCATCTGTTAAAACTGTGGTTTCATGACCACCATCAAGCAGCGCCAGGGCTCTCACCCCCTCTCAAAACATTGATGGAGGACACAGGTCATGCATGTGTAATGGGATAAGATTTCCATCACTTTCTCTTAACAAAACATACAATAATAACAAACCAACCTGCAGTGTATAGGCAGCGTTTTCCCCCTGAAGTCATTGCTGCTTATTGTATCCGTATTGAAGCTGCATGAGGATGTGCTGTCTGTGCTTTTACTCCACTGTCTGGTCTCCATAGAAACTCAGATTTTGAGCACAGAAATCTTGCTCTTGCACCACATAAGTTGTGTTTAAACCTGCAGCCTGATGTGAACACTGTGTTTATCTTTTATAATAATAATAATTCATTGATCATGAAAGGAAGGCCAAGGCAATAAATATCACACAACCAGATCGATTATTTCGTGCACCATTGAGGGCTAAGAAAACGGTCTATACAAAAAGCTACACTCAAGAGAGGCGCATAAATCAACATATGAAGTAGCCGTCTCCATTACTTCCTAATATAATCCATAAAAGCTTCCTGAATCTCAAACGTACGGTATTAGTCAGATTACGAGTACTCTCCTTCATATTTTGCTAAAACCAGACATATTTCGAAATCCTGCTGGGTCTCTTATGTCAGTTATAGATTATATATAAAACATTTAAATATTTCCTCACCTTTTTGTATGAAAAGCTGATTTATATATGCAGGTGAAACTGAAGGGAAGATCATGTATCTGCCACAAAGTTGTACATTTGAGAAGTATGATCATTTTGTTAAGAAGGAAAATATATTTCAAACATTACAATTCAACTGCAGAGAATTATTCTACAACCACTTTAATAAATTCATGTTATGTGTTATCGGCAAAAGCACCAAAATGGACTTGTTCCACCATCTCAAATGTGAATATATTCACACAGGACTCTCTTGAAACATGTATTTGTAATCACAATGAGACCTATTCTGGTTACATAAAGGTAAAATAAATATTCTATTTCCCCTACATTTCTAATATAGGATCAAATACGTCTGGGTTTTTGGACAGATTTGACCTTCTTTATGATAGCAAAATTAGATTGATTGAAAAGTCGTCATCATATTGATCAATAATGAAAGTTAAAAGTTAAAATAATAGCTCAATTACCAGTTGCAACTTTAATTTATAGCAATGCCATGTGACCTTGCTGTAAAATGGTTGCCCTGGCTTTGACATTGGCTAGCCTTCAGAAAATTATAGTAAACATTTGAGCAAATAATATGTAAATCAGCAACTTGCTTTATCATTATATGCAACAATAATAGACTGTAGTTGGCTGCATATGCACTAAAAGGGTTTTGTATTGATTTGATTTGATTTGATTTATTTTGAATGTGTAAAAACAATAATACAAAATTAAGCAGTGTCAAATTGATCAAATCTACTTAATTACACATCCAAAAAGGGGCGGGAAGAAGTTAACACTGATTTAATCCCACCCCTTCTCCCAAAAACTAAATTATTAACATATATATATTTTTTTATTTTTCTTAAAGAAATACATTTGTTATTGAAAAACAAACAAACAATACAAAAACATAAAACAACAAGATAATAAACAAACAAATAAATAAACAGGTAAAAGAGGTAAATGGTAATCAAGGGTAAATGTATTTATCACCGTTTAACCTCATGCTGAAGAATAAATACTCCAGAAATGAGCTGAGAACCTAAAATCTCTCCCGCCTGTCACTCTCCCGGAGCCCCCGCCCCGCCTGCCTGTTAACGGGAACTCCCCCTAAGTTCCCCGGTTCTCCTCTCTCTGCTCATTCTCTCCATGAGCTGTCACACACACACATATTCCCCCCCACACACACTGAATCATACGGAGTCGTTGCATGTTGGAGCAAACCAGTGAAGGCTACTCTCCACTGCTCCCCGGTTACCGAAAAGCGGCGTTTTGGTTTTCGCAGTCTGCGGCGAGGCTCGTCGTGACAGAGTTTGGAGACGGCTGAAGGAGCAGTGAGGAGCGGGGGAGGAAAAGGTAAGAGATGGTGTCAAATCTGTGTTTTCTCCTCGCTCTGTTTGGAAACTTTACCGTGTGTGTGCGCGGTGTTCTCCGCCTGTATCGTCAGCTGCAGGTTTTTTAAACTAGGGCGTGTTTATTGGAGTGTTTCTGTAAGGGCGTGCGTGTGTCTGTGCACATTGGAGAGGGGTATCCTCTTGTCGTGTCACAGGAAGTTTGGAGATTGTATCGGACCATTGGACAGGGCAACCTGCTCACTGGCCAAACAAGCCAAAAACTAATGTGAGTGGAGGCTTAAAGAAAGCTGGTCTTGAAGTAAGCACAGGTAACCTGGTTTGTCAAGTTGAGTCAAGTGCCTGAATCCAGCCATGTGTTGTTGTGCAGATTCAAGAAGTTGTAGAAGTCTAAGAAGAGAGTTGTGATTTGAATCTAAGCACATCAAGTATAATTTCTTCTGGATACACTTTGAGGAGAGTATTTAAAGGTTATCGGTGTATTAGAAAACCAGGATCATAATTTTAGTCTAAAAGCATGACATCTGACTTTAAATCACAGTTACGTCACTGTACTGCTTAATAGAACAAAGCAAGTGTATTTCTCGAGCACCTTTTTAAACAAAAGCAAATCATAGTGCTCCAGTTTACACAACACAAAGAAATGCATTTAATGGCATTTAAAAACACAATAAACTCAAACCTAGGTGTGGCTAGCCAACATACTGCCTGTGTTTGTATGGACTTCAACACGCCCATCATTTGTGTGTGTGTGTGTGTGTGTGTGTGTGTGTGTGTGTGTGTGTGTGTGTGTGTGTGTGTGTGTGTGTGTGTGTGTGTGTGTGTGTGTGTGTGTGTGTGTGTGTGTGTGTGTGTGTGTGTGTGTGTGTGTGTGTGTGTGTGTGTGTGTGTGTGTGTGTGTGTGTGTGTGTGTGTGTGTGTGTGTGTGTGTGTGTGTGTGTGTGTGTGTGTGTGTGTGTGTGTGTGTGTGTGTGTGTGTGTGTGTGTGTGTGTGTGTGTGTGTGTGTGTGCGCCAAGCTGGTGATATCCTGTCAGATCCTGCTAGGTGGGGGTCAGTCACAGGGTCTCCCCTCTGGAATTCTCCTAGAATAGATGACACACACACACACACACACACACACACACACACACACACACACACACACACACACACACATACTCGTTGAGCACATCTTCAGTCAGCTTAATGTCCTTTCTTTAATGATATGTCTGCATCGTTTGCAAGGGTGCTAAGCTCCAAGAATAGAAGGATGATAGCAACTGTGACAAAGTTAGACTATGCTCTTAGTCACATGCAGTTGTTTAATCATTGAATGTCAGTACCTTCCATGTGCATGTGGGAATATTTGTAGTTTAGACAGCTCAATAGGTGTTGTTATTCAAACCTAGGACTTGACCGCTGATTGGTTATTCTTTTTCTACACCTACTACTACTACTACTACTACTACTGGACAGTGAAGAATAGCAGCAATGAGTCAGAGTATGGCATGTTAGGAGAGCAACAAACCATTGCTCTCTTCCCTGTGCTGTTCGGATGATGAATGCTTGAAGGTGTGTGTGTGTGTGTTTGTCCGTGTGTGTCCGTGTGTGTGTCTCTCTGTGTGAAAGAAGGAGAGAGAGGATGTTGTCTGCTGTAACCTGAGCTCGACTGGACACACTGACTCTTGAAAGGCCACAAAGACAGAACTGCTTAAGCTGTGGGGTGTGAGTGTGAGAGAGTTATAGGTCAAAAACATCCCATCAACCACCAACATATTCACACACACACACACACGCAACCATTGACACCATAGTGATACACCCAATCAGTGACATGGACCAATTATACAACTTAAATGCGAGGTAGGGCTTTATTCTACGATTGTTTCCATTATTGATGATCCTGGATATTTTCTGATTCACAGTTTCGTGATTCCTTTTTTGTGTTGGACTAAAATACTCAAATATGTCAAGGAAGAAATACCCTTAAATGATTAATGTACTCTGAACTGTATGAAAAAAGACATGTCTTCCAATTAGGGCTGCTCAATTAATCGTATTTTAATCGCGATTACGATTTTGGCTTGCAACGATTATGAAAACAACATAATCGAAATAAAAGGATTATTTGTATTTATTTTTTATTAATCTTTTTAAATTATCTTTAAATTTAAAAATAATTAAAAATCCCTTTTATTGGTTTTTCAGTTTGAATTATACTTAAAGTTCAGTTTTTTTTCAATAAATTGATGTTTTTAAAGTAGACTGATAATCGTTTTTAATAATCGTGATATCAATTATTGACCCAAATAATCGAGATTATGATTTTTGCCATAATCGAGCAGCCCTACTTCCAATGTAAATTGAATATTTCTTGGTATTGGACAGTGGATGAGATATAGAAAGACATTTGAAGGTGTCCCTTTCTGCATTGTTTTGGATGTTTTCCAGACCTAAAAATGACCTGGTTAATAGACCAAATCATGAAAACATCATTAAATGCATAATATTTCTGAGTGTCAATTTAGTTTTTTGATGTACTTTTTATAGACCGTCCAATTAATCAATCATTAAAACCAACTAGGGATTCAATTATATAACAAAAAAAACATTAGTTGCAGGCCAAAAATGAACCTGTTTTGATTGTTTTCCCCCTTATCCTTCATATATTCACTGTACATTGTATTTATAAGCAGAGCGAGAAAAGGGTATTTGGAAGTGTGATTGCATATGCATGAGAGAAACGGTGTGAAACACGATGTACCACTAGCTCAGGGCATCAACTCTGTGTGTAAACTTATCTCTACCCACTGGGGGAAAATGAGTAAACTCACACTTACATTTCGTTTCCTGCGTCATCCAGGGATCAGCTGTAAGAGTGATTTTTCTCATATATAACGATTTCAGTGCACTGCCAGAACTGTCATTGACATTTCATTCAAAGATGTCTGCCGTCTCTTCAATGTTTAAAGGGCCACTGATATCAATTAAATCCATTTAAATGACTTAATAATAGCTTCAGCATTTCTCAGTGTTCTTCTTCTCCCCTCTCCTCTTCTTTCCTCTACACATTGCGGAGGAGGTTTTTCTGGCGCTTTTACTTCCAGATAAGTTGACTGATAAGCAACTGTTGCCTTCCAGCTCGAATGGATGGTTCGTGGGCGGATTAGTGGGCGGCAGTGTCTGTTTTGGAACTGCATTTATATGAGCGATGGTTTCTCGCTGTCCCTCACAGATGTGTGTCTTCTCACAGGTGATCGTTGTTCCCAAGCCGTGTGTGTACAACTCTGTGTGTGTGTGTGCGTGCACGTGTGATATTAATCCGGGTTTCATCCATTTCTCACATAGGTGTAAAAGAACAGTAAGTGCCTGGCAGAGATTTCCCTTTGGAACACATTGGGAATGTCCTGCTGTAATGGAGTAATAGCTGTGGTTGTGGGGTTTAGTGCAGACAGATGTAGGTGGGCTGAATGGACTGAGTCACTAAACGTAGACTTGCTACACCCTTTTTTATTCATGTTGTGGATCCGTCATGATCTGGCTAAAAGGATCCGAATTAGTAATGGCAAAATTCCTCTATTTTTTGAGTAAATTAAACTGCAATTCAAAAGCTGTTTTTATGAGAAAACACAGCAGGCATTTGATGGTTTTTCAAATGTGAGGTGTTTAACAATAAGGAGGTAGGGAATCTGTGAGTGCTGTACTTTCAATTATGCATGTAACACAGTGCAGTATGTTGTCTCTGTTTTCACAAATGTAACTACTTCTGTTGCATTATGGGAAATTTGATCAAGTTTAAGAACAAATATTTGGTTCGCCTCTATTCATCCCGTTTTATTTACCTCGCTCTTGAGAAATGGTAGCATAAAGGTTACAGTAACTTCTCTTGTATTAAGCAACAAAAAAAAAAACAGTTATATAAATTCAATAGATACAGATGTTATGAATCTGTGAGTGCAATACTAAGCTCAGACATGCAAGGTAACGTTCAATAGTCAACAAAAGAGTTATATAATATGAAAAGAAAAGAAGTGGAAGCTGTGTTTGAAGAAAAAAGGACAGACACACACCTCTTTGGTTAAGTCTGGACAACTCCCTCCATACTGTGTTTAACTCTGGCAGACAGCTTCTGTGTGTGAATGAGTGTGTGTTCTACGTAAGGGCGGTAATAAAAAGATTAACAAAGAAAGAAGCCCATAAAGAAAAGACCGAATCCAGTAAAATACAACATTAAGTTTCATTTTTGGATTAGTTTCTTGTGTAATTATGAGTTACATAAGACCCACCCCCTCACTGTTTGTGTGTGTCTGTCTTTCCGTCTGGGTGTGTGAGTGTTGTTTGGGTGTGGTGTGTCTATAAATAAGCCAGCATTAAACTGTGTACCAGACTGCTATAGAACTTCTCACATTTACGCTTTCTAATTGATTCAGAGTGAGATTTATGAGGCACTCTGGACCCACATGTGTGTGCCTGTCCTTGGTTGTTCAGCGCAAAAAACACACACACACACACACACACACACACACACACACACACACACACACACACACACACACACACACACACACACACACACACACACACACACACACACACACACACACACACACACACAGGGACACACAAAAGCTCCAAGTGGACTCATCACTGCAGGACAAGGCACTATTGTATTTAGCATGTTCATGGCACTTTTAGTGACACAGTCATTCACATTTCCCAGCAGCATATGTGTGTGTGTCTGTGTGTGTGAGTGCGAGTGTGTGTGTGGGTGGTCGTCTCGTATTCCATGTAACACTGTCGGGTGCTAAAAATGAAGACGTGACAGGGAACGTGTGAGTGTGATAGTGAGAAGTGGGTGTGTGTGTGTGTGTTGGGAGGGAGAGGGAGCTGCGTCTTAATAAGCTGAGGTTACACACTCCGCTTGGTTATCTTTTGCTATTAGTGCCAAAACTGATTTTCTAACTTCTCTATCAGATTTGTTTTAGATAAACTCATACTGGTGGCCTTCATATTACACATTCAAATTAGCAAATAGGGAAATGCATGAAAGGTAATACAGCATCAATGAGGGATGTTAGGAATTTCAAAGATAGAGAGGAGATACTTCAAAGTTAACCTACAAGCCTGTTTTTACATGCTGTGGTTTGTGGCTAGCCATAAAAGTGGTATACTGTTGAAGGAAACAGGTTGAATAGGGTTGATGCATTATCAGTTATGGTGGTAGCCTAAAGCTGACTTGTAGTAGTTGTGGGTGATGTGGGAAGAACTGCTAAAGTTGCTCCTTGTTATTGACAACATTGAGTACCATGTAAAGTTTGATTATGCATCTTATCAAGTGTTGTCTGACTAAAACAACATCCAAAAGTCTACACATTGTTAAAGAGTAATTCAATTTATATGGCCATAGTTGTGACCGTTGTTTCAGTTCTGATAATATTGCAATCACAAAAGTCAATAGCTGCTTTCACACCAAGTACTTTGACGTACTTAGTGCCCAGCACTTATACCTCATTCACACCAACGCAACTCCGGTTCAAGCTCCGTGCTAGAGGTTTCAGATTCAGAACCGGTTCTTCGGTTTAGCTCCGGCTCTTTTCACACCGCCCATTTTTTTTGGTGCTTGAAACAAACCGGATTTTGGAAATAAGAGGCTGCTCCACTGCGGCGTGAACAGGAAAACCCGGTGCTTTTCAAGCTCCAGCTCCGAACCGCCCCTGAAACACCGTTGGTGTGAATGAGGTATTAGTGCCAGAACTTAGTACCCCAATGGAACTAAGTACAGATCGTGTTCACACCGGAATAAGTTTTACGCAAATTAAGCCGCTGACGTCACTTCTTCTTCTTCTTTGGGTTTACTGGCAGGCCACAAACCACTTCACGGCGTATACTGCCACCCGAAGTCCCTGGCTGGAAGTCCCCGGAGTTGGGGGGACTCTACTGAAGCCTTCCGAGTAAATCGCCAGAACGCCGACACCTCCTCATCTCCACCGCTCCCATGTTTTTTTTTGTGTTGAAAAGTTATTCTCTCTCCGTTGGTGCGCGGGGCTAATGCTAATGCTAATAATGCTAATGCCAGGGGCGTGGTTTGCAATTCGCCCAGCCAATCGAAATTGGTATTTTTTTCTCCCCAGGATAGTACCACCTCTCTAGCAGGCACTATAAAAATGGGGGTAAAAGTTCTAAGAACTAAGCACTCTTTTTGGTGTGAACGCAAAATTCCAGGCACTAACGGAACCAAACGGGAAAAGTACGGGTAAAAGTACTCCGGTGTGAACGCGCCTATTACTGAAATCTGGGAACGCAAGTACGATGGGGGCCAGAAACATGAGCAGCAACATGAGGAGGTTTATCAAATCAAATTGAGCTTAAAATCGGGTAAAAATCGCCCCAAACCCCAGAAAATCAATGAAGTTAGAGAAGAAGTAAAGGGAAGTTTAAAAGGGAGATTCATGTATTTCTTCATTATTAAAAAGATAATTTAGGACTTCTGCTTCTAATTTGGGGAAATACAGATTCAACGAGTCTCTGGTTCAGTTGAGATTTGAACAAATAAACCTTGAAAGGGTTGGTAATGCCTTCCTGTTCGGAATTGAATCTCTTGTACTCGCCCACACATGCAAACAAGCAAACAATGTTTCCAGATTAGCAATAACTGAACTTTATTTGGCAGTAAAACCGAAGTGAGCGCACCTTTTGTCGGCAGTAATCCGTCATTTCTCAGGAAAATTGTGTGCATGCTCTCGAACAGTAAGTCAAAGTTGAACCAGGATGTTTTCGATGACAAGATGTAGATAATATGTAACTCATTAACTCAAGAGACTGAGATTTGTATCAGAGAGATACTCTGACGTGATTTACAGCAATACCCAAATATTGTTTAGTGCTTTTGATTATTTTACTTCTACGAAAAACTGCGACTGCTCACATGTCGGTTGCATGTTTTGGTTTAAAGGAAAGTGTGAGAATTCGAATCCAGTGCACAATGGGGTGATTCATACATGAGTGGGAGGTGGACTGTGCCCAATGGCCTCTTCTAACCACCTTTTAACCAATGAGAGATGCACCATGGGAAACAGGAGGAAAGGGAGAATGAAAGGAGAAGGGCGAGAGGTTGAAGATTAGCGAGACAGGGATGAGGAGCCGGACACTTTGATTCACAGATCTCCCATCATCCTCTGCTGCTCATTGACTGGCTCCATTGTGGCAGCGTTAAAGGCGTCCTGATTGGTTGGTTGGCTCTGAATGTCACTGCTTCTCGTCCGTGGACTCTGGAATTTGTGTGTGTGTTTGTGTGCGATGAGTTAATAGCTGTCCATTGAGTGGTTGATTGTGTTCTGTTGTCCACACTGGTTCTCTTTGTCCAGCCTCTACACACACATACACACACATGTGAATCTGAACCAGGCATTCCTCCAGTGGCAGGACACTTGCCAAGAGAGAAAGAGAAGAAAGAGTAACTAACAGTACCATTCATAGTCATGGCAGTGCGGTTCCTCCTGGCCCTGGTTCGAGACATGAATGGGTCTGAGAAGCTAAAAATATTTTACGGCTGCTTTTAATGCTCCTTTTACCCCTCCTGCTTCTTTCATTACTTCTCTCCTCTGTTGTGTTCTCTCACCGTGGAAGCAAAGGAAGCCTGTCGTGCATTAGGATGCTTTTAATAGCGTTTCGGTTTTTATTGAGTCAGTCTGTGGTTGCAGTTCTTCGAGGTGTAAATTTGTGCATGTAACCCCCTGGGTAAAAAAGCATGGTAAACAGAGGCTGGAGGTTAGAAAGATAGCGAGAGAAAAGCGGATCACACCCTGCAGGAAAGCTCATGAGTAATCCAAACTTGTGACATCATAATAAGATGGTATGAGTGCTTTTTCCCGCCGAGGCTGTGGGGCGTCCTGGCCTGCAACGTCCTGAGCTGTATACCAGACGTGCGGACTAAATGATAGAGGCTAAGGCCTGCTTTTTATTGGTCAGTGTGGCTAGACCATGCGTCTGACTGCCTACCGCAAACCCAGAGGAAAGAGACGGAGAAATGGCGGTGGAGAGCAACAATTTGCAGCGAGGAGACATGAAGGTGGAGCGGCAGACACAGAACTCACAGAGAGAGGGAAGTAGAAAGGCAGAGAAGTAGTGGGTAGATTATTTGATCCAACATTAGGAATTCGCTTCACCACCGAAATACCTCCAGTGCAGCATGGGAAACAGGGGGGGAGACTATTTTCAGGGCCCTGTTTGTTATGCCAGCCAGCATCTCGGGCAGATTGAAGGTTTTGCAGAGCGGTAAGTACATTAACATGTGAGATGGGAGGAGGAGGAGGAGGAGAAGAAGGAGGAGGAGGGGCGGGGGGTGCAGGAGTTTCTCTCAATGGGGGGGTGAAGTGACCCCATTAGACCAGTGTGTGCCCTCTTGTTTTCCTCCCTCTCTCAGTTCAATCTAAACCCATTCAAGCGGCTTTATTGGCAAGATAAGATATCTGTGACATTGCCCAGGCTTAAGTGCCTCTCTCTGGTTGGACGAGCAGGAAGTACAGTAGGTTGGTGGTGAGAGAGGAATGACGGTCTTTATCTCGATCAGTAAACACAAGTCAAGGGAGTCCCTACAATGTTTATACTGTGTATTTAACTCACCCACTCCCATGCATACACACTTGGAGGACACACAGTCGCTCACACAAAGACACACACTTGTGTTTGTGGATACGATGGCCTGCTCACAAAGTCAAGGTCACACTCGCATGTAGGCACACACATGTACGGTTGGACACAGCAGCGGTGTGTGGTGGACTGTTGGCAGCCAGTATACGGTGCACTGGTCAGATCCCAGCACTGAAGCTTCCCCCCTGCCTGCCAGTCTGACCACTAGTGTGTGTGTGTGTGTGTGTGTGTGTGTGTGTGTGTGTGTGTGTGTGTGTGTGTGTGTGTGTGTGTGTGTGTGTGTGTGTGTGTGTGTGTGTGTGTGTGTGTGTGTGTGTGTGTGTGTGTGTGTGTGTGTGTGTGTGTGTGTGTGTGTGTGTGTGTGTGTGTGTGTGTGTGTGTGTGTGTGTGTGTGTGTGTGTGTGTGTGTGTGTGTGTGTGTGTGTTCGTTCTGTATTTTTCTCTCACAGCTGCATATTTGATGATACTTAGGAAATATTTTACATGCCTTTCATGCTTGTGTTTGTTTGCATAAGTTTGTGTTTGCAGCTCCTTCAAAGTAAAGCAAGGCTTGATATTGAAATCCCAGAGCTGCTGCTGTTTAATGGCACTGTGTCGAGCATAAACACAACACAAAAGAGCATTACAGTGCAGTTTATAGATATTAGATATTTTAATGGCTTCTTTCTTTCTGCCTTCCCCCCCCATCTTGGCTGTCTTCACCGCCTCATCGCCCGTTATCTGTCCTCTGCTCAACCAAGTGTACCTAATCCAAATGATCCATCTTTCTTCTCACAACTTGCACCGATTTAGGCTTGACTGATCATGTCTGTTATAAAGCAAATGACCGTTGTCTTTTCCCCCCACTTTCACAGCATTACTGCAATATGAGGCAGCATACAGCGGCACAAGCAGAAAGGAAACGAAAGGGCTATAACATTCAACCTCACGTATCACATGAACATAGTTTGAATGTTTATGTATAAAGGAGGGCTTAGTGGTTTGATGTTGATGGCTGTAGCTGATGAAGCAGTCTTCATCATAACCAGGAGAATGCTAGCTTGAGAAAGGCAGGGCAAGCTTAGACGATGGAAGTGAACGGGCGTAAAGTAAACAGGTCAAGTTGCCCTTGAGCCACACGTCGAGTTTCTCTTTTGCCAGGAGATTAGCAGGCCTCCATCGGAAGTGAATGTCCTTCGCTGTCTTTCCAACAGAGTTTATTTAACAACACGAGTTACAGCGGACTCTTGAGGACGCTGAATGTGTGACTTTTCTTCTTACTTTGATCATGGGAAGATGGTTTGGGATGTGTGTGTGGCATTGGTGTAATAATCCCTCACTTCCCCTAAATTTAAGCGCTACATCCTTGTAGTTTCCATGGCTACAGACACTGCTGGATCGCCGCTGTGAGACATACGTTCACCGACACCAGACGGATGAATGTAACTTCAACCGGTAGTTAGTGCAGAGTCGTGCTGAGAGCTGAGACCCAAAAAATTATCTAACAAATGTCTTTTTTTGTCGTCTGTCTTCTTCTCGTGTGTTGGAATAACATCAGAGACATTTCCGTCTCTACTGTGTTACAGCAAGGCTACAATTTATATCAAATCGTACCAAACATGCAGAACAGTTTTCTGACTTTTAAGTGGATTTGATTTAAAGATCATTTGGGTTTGCCGTGATCTGAGCGTGGTTCAGCTCCATCGCACAAAAGCCCAGAAACGTCTTGAATTGATGTCGGATACTTAAAAAACAACCTAGTTTTCACACCTGTTTCTGCTGCTTGCACTTATAAGCATCATTTCCCACTTGTGTGGATATTGTTATGAGGATTCACATTCAAATAAAACTGTATGTTTGTCTAAACTTTGGAGGACAGAATGAATTATGTACAATATTTGCTGACAGTTACACAATAACAGTGTGTCCCTTCCCATTGTCCTTGTGGATGTTGTTTTCAGGAAGCATGTTTATTCGCTTAAGCCCAGCTGTTGGGAGAATGCATTTGTTGAGACATTTTGTGAGTTTACTCAAAATTCCCTTGACAGTTTGATGGAAGCATAGCATATCCCTCTCCTTTCTTTATTTTACATCTCTGTTAGCAGCCTGCAACACGGATAAGGACTGAGGACGCGTATGCTTTACTGATTTTTAGGGTTGCAAATTTCCGGGAATTTTCAAAGATCGGAATAAACTGGGAATTTTCTAAATTGAAGGTTGGCTTTTCATAGGGAATTTAAAGGTAGGGTAGGTAATTTTGGAGAAATCGGCTCGAGTGCGCTAGAATTTGAAAATACACAACCGGAAAAAATCTGCCACTTCCTTCCAGAGCCCCTCCTCCAACACACACGAACGCGCACATGACCAATGAGGGCACGAGATAAGTTTGTACACAGATGGAAGGCTGACAGGCAGGTAGGCCATCCAGTTATTTTAGCCGGGCCGGCTCAGATGATTGGTCGTGCTTTTTACAGTACCACAGCTTCCACAGATGATATTTTTTAATGGATTTTTTTGTCAAAGCACTTCAGATATCCATTGCTATCGGGATGTTAAGAGCATTCCATGGAATATAACAACAAGTGTATCTCGAGCCGGTTTCTCAAACTTACCCCACCTTTAAATATAGTTGGGGAAGGTACATTTTAGCATAATCTTGACTAAAACAAACAGATGCCATTCAAGTACACATGAATATCCATGCCATAGCACACTGCTTACTGCATGGCTATTGAGACCACAACCCCTACAGGCACTGTGCATTCCTCCATCACATGCACAGATGATTTCTAGAAGACCTGATCACAATTTTGACAAATTAAGCCACAAATTAAGCCACAAATTAAGCCACACATTTGAGCCTGTGGACTACACAAAGTGAAGTAAGTTTTGATGATATTATGGGGTAATATATTTATTTAATGTTTAAAGGTGACCTATCATGCAAAATGCACTTTTGTACATCTTTTATACATGAATATGTGCCCCCTGTGTTCCAGGGAACTCACCAAGAGTCAGAAAACACAACCCTCTCTATTTTCCTCCATACCCAAATCTCTTAAAAAGGGGCTGCAACGGATCTGATACAGACTGATCCAGATTTGAACACTTCTATGACATCACAGAAGTGGCGCTACGGCTATTGGGCCAACTCCACCAATCAGGAGGAGACAGCCACGGACATTGCCGTTGGAAAGCGCTGGAGACGCTGTAGTACATATGCCAGGCCTGTAGATGGTGCTGTTCTCACAGAATCAGCCCATGATGCAAAGACAGTGTTAAATTGAGCGAAATGAGGAATGGCTAAAATGCATGATCTGTTTGGTATTTTGAAAAATAAAAAGTATAAATATGCCTTTATATAGGTATGGTCCTACACTATGTTATTCAAATATAGCATGATAGGTCCACTTTAAAGTAGCTCACATTACAGCTCTAGTCACCTCTGGCTGATACATAATGAGAGAGAGTGCGGAAAACTTAAATGTATTTATTTATTTCCAAAATTCCCCAGCTTAACTTCCCATGGACATTTACCAGAAATATACCGAACATTTTCCGCCCCTTTGCAACCCTACTGATTTTAAATCACCTTTCTTTCTTTTTCTCCCCTCGTTTCTCCCTACCTGTGTTCTCCATCTCCTTCATCTCTCCTCTGATCTGTTCAGACACTTTCTTCCTCACTTTCCCCCCCCCGTATCTTCTTCCTCTGACTTCTCATCTGTCCAGGTACCGGCCCCCCAGGTGGAAAACACCAGACACTTTAGTGAGTCACTAATCTTTACCGTACAACTGGATTTATGTGTAAAACATTTGTCCATCTTGGGCCTCAAACTCCCGCACTGCACCTTTGCCTGTTTAGAATGCTGGTATAAATATCCTCATGCTTTCCCTACCTTCCCGTGAGAGTGTTATTTCTTTGTGTGTGTCAGTGCCCGGTGCCTGGGAGACCTAAGATGTGGTAGTTTGATATCATTGGCGCTCTTTCATCAGTGAGGTGATTCTCCTGCTATGTGTTTGAACTGAATCAAAGACAGCCTGTTGTATGGCTGCAGCTGTAGCCACATCACCTGCCCGCTGGATCTACTGGACCTTTCTCTCCCTCTTTCTTTCCCCCTTTCTGTTCTTTTCTTGCTTTCTTTGTAGCTTTTCTGGGCTTTGTTCATGTTTCCCCCCTTCGTCTTTCTTTCCCCAAGGGTTTATGAGGTGGGCTTCAGAAACTAAACTCACGCCGACTTCTCTTTCATCTGTTATCAGCCATGTGTCACTCTTTCTTCAGCTTACACTTACTACAGCACGTATTCCTTCTCATATTATATTTCAAACTGTATTGAGAGTTTTTCAAATTCCTTCTTTTTGCTCACGGACAATGTTTGATTGTTGAGTCTGTGTGTCTGTGAGTTTTATTTAACATGTGATTACCTGTCCTTCATCCCTCAACTTCTATTTATTATATAATAACTGACACCATGCAACCACAACTTCTTTTCGTCTTCATTCAATGGCCTTCTGAAACTTTTATATTAGAAACTGCTTGAAGTCTATCTGTTGTTTTGAACTTTAAAATAAGCACTTTACCCTTAAAGAGTACATATTATGCTCATTTTAGTATTTGATCCAGTCTGCTCTGATTAGTTAGCTGGTCAGCTCTATTGTGATTGGTCAAGGGCAAAGAGATATCCCACCCCTTAACCAATCACGTACAATGGGCTGGAGCGCTAGCCAATAGAGAACCGCAGTGACGCGTCCTAAAACCCGGATGTAAACTCCTTCCGGTTCCTTCGTCAAACACCAATGCAATTTCTCCATAGGATTTTGGAAAATAGCTGGAAATAAGGTCTGTGGTTGAGACACATTTAAGAGACGGATCACGTTTTGTTCAGATATAATCTCCAGTTGTCTACCCTACTTTTATAATTTTCGAATCATAAACCTAGTCGCCAGAAGCAAAATGCTAACGTTATGCTATAAACGAACTACAGCAGGGTCGCTGCTTCAACGTCACGCCAACTTAAGATCCATATTCAAACATACAGATTCTAAAGTGTACAAGTTGAAGCGTTTGTTTTAACAGTTTGCAGGAGGCAGGTACTTGCTTTAAAGCAGAACACGGGGAAAAACAAACTTAGCGGGAGTGTTTACGTGTTCGGTGTAATGACGTAAAACGGCCTCGACAACTTCTGTAGTCCTATTCAGCCACTTGGTAACAACCATCGTTTTTCAGACACGTAAACTCTTCAAGAATCACCAGTGGGGTCACTGCTGATGTATTTAATGTCGTGGAACAAAACGTGATCCGTCCGTCTCTTAAATGTGTCTCAACCACAGACCTTATTTCGAGCTATTTTCCAAAATCCTACGGAGAAATCGCTTTGCTTTTTGTTGAAGGAACCGGACGTGGTAAAACTTACTTTCGGGTTTTAGGACGCGTCACTGCGGTTCTCTATAGAAGGGCAATTGTTACTTGGTGATGTCACTATGTTACATAAGTAAACAAAGGAGTCCAATGGAGGCTTTTCTGGCAGGGGGGGGGGAGTTTCGGAGGGATTTTAGCCTTTGGAGACCAGTTACATGCTCAAAAAGCTATATGAAGCTAAAGGGAAAACCCGAAAGGCTTAAAGGGGCCTCTTTAAACATGAAAATAACTGCTTTACCTTTCATTCCTATATCTTTGAATCAATGTCTGTACACTATCTCTCCGTGTTGGAGGTGTTAGCATTTCCATGGAGAATGAAGCTTAGTCTTTGTTGGAGTTTAGCTCGAGGAGAGTCAATCTGTTACTCCTGATTATACAGCGATAAATATCTGGATTATCTGGATCAGCTTGGGAATGCAGGGATCTTATCTTTGCTTGTTTTATTTTTACATTTGCTCGTGAATTTGCTCCATTCCCTGCTTCGTTCTGCACTTTTCCAGGATCTTTGTCCACGTATGCATGAAGTCATAATAAAAAGTATTGAAGAAGGTCATGCATCTTGATTTCTTTTAACAATGATTGATGTCTTCCCTCTGTATGAACTATACTCCTGCCTGACAGTGGCAGCTCAATATATCTTATTATGAAAAGGAAATAAAAATATGTTCCTACTCATCACTCTCCTCGAGAACAATCTTTTGTTATGTTTAGAAGTTGCACTGTTTTTATAATGCCAACATACAGGGTGAAATTACAATCCCTCTCTTTGACTTACCCAGTCTGTACTTTTATGATTGTGTCCCGATTAAAGACTGAGCCTTTTAAAGCATTCATCTCAGAAACAAGAGCGACAGGACCAAGCTCATGTCGACTACACTGATGTGGCTGGGGTGTGTAATTATACTGTAATTTCATCATCGTAACCTTGTGATTAAACAGTGATTTACTGCTTTATTCGTAGCAACTTTGTATAGAGTTTGACAATAGAGAGCAACACCATCCAATGACAGGCTGCGTGGGCCGGGCTCCTGGGAACCAGAGGGGCTTTTAGTGCTGTTGTTGTTGTTGATAAACTCCCTCCCACAGTGTGAGAGCCAAAACATACAGCGTGCACACACACACACACACACACACACACACACACACACACACACACACACACGGACAAATCCCTGCCTGAAAACCACTTAACGATGCAGATGGTGAAAATGTAGCATGATTATAATCTCAACTTTCAGGAAACTTACTTTTCATAAACTCATGCACACGCCTCGAATGCTTTCTTTCCCTAAAGATTATGTTCACACACAATGAGGAATAGATATACAGTTTAAGTACACACACATATATAGATGCACACAAACACTTGAAAGCTGGAATATTCAGAGACGTGGAGCGGAGCCAAAACACACAAATAGAATAGAGGGAGCCTTTTTGTCCTCCGTCATCTGCCCTTTCAGTCACACAGGGAATATTTTGGTCGCTTCCTTATTTTCTTGATTCCTCCTCTAGCCTCCTTCGTCCCTCTTCGACAGTGGAGAACACACGGATACGTGTTTTCACTGGGAACCTTATTATATACACCAGTGTTTCCCATTTGTTTGCCACTCCATATGTTTAGGGTAGCAAACATAGTCAAGTGGTTAAGTACAAAATAAGTAATATGTAGGAGAAGTCAAATTATGCAGGTTTTTGAAAGCGAGAAAAAAAATATAAGAGAAAAGTGTCTAAATGTAATTGGGATTTTGTGTTGGAAACCTCCTCTGAATGAAGAAACATCTTGCTGATACTCCGTTTATACAATTAACTATTTCTTCCAAATTGTATTTGAACTTTTGGTCCTAAAATCTGTTTTATATTCAGCTCAATGTAATATCTTTGGACAGTTGGTTAAACAAACAATAACATTTGAAGATTGAGGAAATTGCATTTGGCCTTCTCATGCTAGTTTCTGCCATTTTAAACAAAATCTAGAAGTCAGATTAATAGCGGATGAAAATAGCTGAAGGCCTACGTTCAATTAAATGTTGCAACAGTCCAATCCTATTTGTTTCTGTTGCATCCTAAAAAGACATGTGCATGAGACATGAGATGCACTTGGGTGAAATGATTAAGTGGCACATTCCCTGGCATGCATTGGCACAAAGGGTCAAAGGAGGTGAGGAGAGGAGTGTTGAGATTCACCCTCTGGCAAGTCGGGCTGTTAGAGAGACTGTGACAGTGAGAGTGGGTATCCATCATTTAGGCTGAATCAGGGGAATGCGTGCGACTCTACCCGCGGGCGTCAGGACTTTAAATATAGAGGCCGTACACTTCCCTACGTCAGCGCTCCCCTCTGTACACCCTCAACCTCCTATGGATGCAACATACACCTACAGCACATTCATCACACTGTCCGACTGTTTTCCCATAATTCATGTCGAACGAATCTTAAATCTGCCTTGTTGTCATGGTGAGAAGCGATGATGATGATGGACTGCAAATTAGAAGGGGTAAAACGAGAAGCCTTTCCCTGAACAGAGACTAGCTTTTGAGGTGAAGGGATGACTAATGTTTACTTTTGTTCGCCTCTTTTCTTTCTCCCTCGTGTTACTCGGTCTTTTGTCCACGTGGATGTGAGGAGTCCTGAGGAAAAGGTGTTTTTAGCCTCTGGAGTTTTTTTGATTTTCTACTCAAAATGTCAAAGTCTCCCCCCCCCCTTCCTTTCTGTCTCACTAAGCTTGATACACTTCCTCAAATCCACTCTTTTAAGTCTGAATATCTCCTCTGCTGAAACCCAAGTCTTAATCCCAAACAGTGAGCTTGTCACTGGGAGAAAAAAAAAGAGAATTTAGGAGATGGGAAGCTTTTTAAAGACACGGACGAATGGCTGATGAAACGAGCGAGTATTTCCCAAAAGATGAAACAATCTCTGGACTTAACTTGACACAAAGGCCCCAAGCTTTTTTGAATAGATCATTATAACCAGAAGCTCCTCTCTTGACTTTGTAATGAGGCTTTTCGGGAAAGCTGCTCTTTATTGGCTGACTGAGGGTCGGAGATGGGCTGAAGTCTGTTTCCCAGAGGTTTAACGACTCCTGACTTCAAAGACCAAACACAGTCACACTGCTGCTGCAGGAGCCAAATCCACAGGGATCACAAGAAGTGTGTTTTTCCAGTGCTGGGGAAGTACGTTCTCCAGATTGTTCATGTGAGAGGGCCCCTTAAAGTCAGATGGCAGGTATACAGTTAAATAAGTAACCATGGGCTTGATGCTCTTGTTTTCTGAGTACTGAACTAGTGGGGGGGAAATTGAATATTGACTATATTCAGATATCAGTGTTCATTATCTGCTACCAGTTTCATCTGTTGCAAGCAGGTGCCAATGTGCTGGTTGGATATAGGAAATAAAACAAGACAAATGACACTTAATGCAACATAAAGGGTCTGAACACATTCTTATTAATCTTAATTTAATATTTGACAAAATAATTGATTAAACTTAACTGCCACGACTTTGATAATCACACGTTTTGGTTTGAGATGTTCTTTAAAGTTCAGTTAAATTCTCTAATTCCTTCTTTTTAAATGTGATCATCTTTGGTTTGTTTACTTTTCTTTGACAGGGAACTGAATATCTTTGAGTTGGGATCAAACAAGACATTTTAAGGACGTCATCATCAGGTTTAAGAAACGGATATATACTTGTCACATCTAGTAGACCAAACAACTTAAGTACTAATACTATAAGTATTCACGGTTTAATCTGTGATGAAATGAATTGTTAGTTGAAGCTCTAACTCGGTAAATGTTCCTTTTCAAGCATTAAAATATGAACAATTTGGTCTCTGAAGTTGTGTGGGCGGTTTGTGTGGGAGTTGAAAACCTCTCTGCACCAAAAACGTGCGAGTATAGGTGTCAGTGTGGGTCTTGTGTTTGTGGCCGAATGCATCTTTGTGTGTGTGTGTGTGTGTGTGTGTGTGTGTGTGTGTGTGTGTGTGTGTGTGTGTGTGTGTGTGTGTGTGTGTGTGTGTGTGTGTGTGTGTGTGTGTGTGTGTGTGTGTGTGTGTGTGTGTGTGTGTGTGTGTGTGTGTGTGTGTGTGTGTGTGTGTGTGTGTGTGTGTGTGTGTGTGTGTGTGTGTGTGTGTGTGTGTGTGTGTGTGTGTGTGTGTGTGTGTGTGAGAAACAGATGTGAGACCAAGACATGGAAGACTTGGCAGGAGACAAGATGACTGTGTCTGCCTTCCCCTGTCTGCCAGGAGCTCAGTAACTCTGACTGGAAAACTGGGAATCATGTTATATGGAAACACATTTACATTTAGAGTATTTACTGGCAGTTAATGCAGTACACACGCCTATGACATGATATATTCCCCTCTCAACTTTTATGGGAACACACACACACACACACACACACACACACACACACACACACACACACACACACACACACACACACACTGTGAGCCAATGACACATCTCTTGAGCATATGGGATGCTGTCATACCTGATGCATGAGGGATTTGAGGCAGACTTAGGAGATTTGTGTGCTGCTTCTTCTGTGTGTGTGTGTGTGTGTGTGTGTGTGTGTGTGTGTGTGTGTGTGTGTGTGTGTGTGTGTGTGTGTGTGTGTGTGTGTTGCACTTCTCCAGATAAAGCAGGGCTGCTGGCCTCCCTCTGACCTACCTAACACAGCCTCATACTGCCAAGCATCTCATTCTTCCCATTGACTCACAGGAGTTATGATGATAAAATGCAGTTCATCCAGGTTTACCCCACTCACCTCCCTTAGCTCCTCGAGTAGATTTATAGTCTTACAGTACATTTACTTATTATTATTATTATTTTGTATTTAAATGTAGTTTTTTTTCCCCATAAATGTAATAAGCTTGGCACCTATATTAGACACAACGCAATATTTGTTTACATATAGTACAGCAATATCTGAGTAGGTCTTGCATGGTGCATTGCTTCAGGATTTAAACTAAAGCTAAACCGCCCTCGAGGTGTGGAGATGACTGCCATTGGACTGAAAAGCAGCTCCAGATTCACCAATTGTTTGTTTTTTCATCCTTTTCCTAACGTCTGCAGTTCCTTTGACTTTAACTGCATAATTATGTAGCATTTCAAAAGGGGCTTTACTGTATATTATATAAATGATTGCACTTTGACTAGTGACTTTACACGGTCACTTACTTGTGATCCAGTGATAGCCCATAATTGGTGTGTGTGTGTGTGTGTGTGTGTGTGTGTGTGTGTGTGTGTGTGTGTGTGTGTGTGTGTGTGTGTGTGTGTGTGTGTGTGTGTGTGTGTGTGTGTGTGTGTGTGTGTGTGTGTGTGTGTGTGTGTGTGTGTGTGTGTGTGTGTGTGTGTGTGTGTGTGTGTGTGTGTGTGTGTGTGTGTGTGTGTGTGTGTGTGTGTGTGTGTGTGAGAGACTTGCCAGGGCTATTGGTCAGTGTGTTAGCATGATACATTGTGACAGTAGTGAGTGTGATGGTCCAGGCTTGCAGCAAGAAAGAGTCATAGTTACAGTCTAGTGCCTTTGAACTGCTGCTGTAATGAGGGAATGTTCTTTTCTAAGCCTAACCCAAGGGTGTGTGTGTGTGTGTGTGTGGACTGTGGTGAGTCATACGTGCTACAGCCATTGTCTTTGTACTCTTGACATGTTGGCCTTTAACCAAAAGTCTTATTGTTTCTCTCAGCCTCCAGATGAAAGAAAACAAATCAGGAAGAAAGTGTGTGTGTGTGTGTGTGTGTGAAAAATATGTAGCCCCAGGTTAGATAGTTTCCTTATATACAAAGCAGTCTCACATTAGGTCATTCTGCCCGTTCTACTTTGTACGCTTTCGGCTACAAGACTGGGCAAACTGTCAAGAAACTATGTGAGTGTGTCTGTGTGTATGTGTGCACGTGTGTGTGTGTGTGTGTGTGTGTGTGTGTGTGTGTGTGTGTGTGTGTGTGTGTGTGTGTGTGTGTGTGTGTGTGTGTGTGTGTGTGTGAGAGACTTGCCAGGGCTATTGGTCAGTGTGTTAGCATGATACATTGTGACAGTAGTGAGTGTGATGGTCCAGGCTTGCAGCAAGAAAGAGTCATAGTTACAGTCTAGTGCCTTTGAACTGCTGCTGTAATGAGGGAATGTTCTTTTCTAAGCCTAACCCAAGGGTGTGTGTGTGTGTGTGTGTGGACTGTGGTGAGTCATACGTGCTACAGCCATTGTCTTTGTACTCTTGACATGTTGGCCTTTAACCAAAAGTCTTATTGTTTCTCTCAGCCTCCAGATGAAAGAAAACAAATCAGGAAGAAAGTGTGTGTGTGTGTGTGTGTGTGAAAAATATGTAGCCCCAGGTTAGATAGTTTCCTTATATACAAAGCAGTCTCACATTAGGTCATTCTGCCCGTTCTACTTTGTACGCTTTCGGCTACAAGACTGGGCAAACTGTCAAGAAACTATGTGAGTGTGTCTGTGTGTATGTGTGCACGTGTGTGTGTGTGTGTGTGTGTGTGTGTGTGTGTATGTGTGTGTGTGTGTGTGATGACAGCAGAGACAGGCAGCCCCCCCCCTCTCTCTCTGTTAAGTCCTGGTTTGACATTATTGGAGTCTAATCAGCTATTCTGGAGTCAGCTCATGTAGTAAATCTTTGCTTTTTTGCTGCCATATTACAAACAGATGCACACACACACTCCACACACACACACACACACACACACACACACACACACACACACACACACACACACACACACACACACACACACACACACACACACACACACACACACAATCACACACACTTTAGATACACGTAAATGCAGCCTGCAGCTATATTTGGAATCCAGAAGAAACACTCTCTCCTTCCCTTCCGATGTTTGCTTTGAATGTTTGAAGAGACTATCCCAGTTTCCAACCTGTTCGGACAGACAAGATCTTTTAATTATGTCCTAATAATCTCAATTAATTTTTATGCTGACACTTTATTTCATTCTCCTTTCTTGTTAGTTTTTCCACTCACTTTACTTTCACTGCCCTCCTTCTCTCTTTTTTCTCTTTCAACTGTTGCTTCCCGATTGGATTGAGAGCTTTCACACCTTTCTGTTGACGTTGTATCAGCAAAAAAGCTTTCTGTGTGCCTTCCATGTTTTATCTCTAATGTCCTCCCTGTTGCTCAGGGTTCAAAAGCTATTCTGTAATCCATCTATGTTTGTAAAGTTAACTTCCACCTAGTTTTGTTATTGGCTGTGTTTGGACCATATATAGAGTCTATGGTTTGAACGAGCAGCTCTTGGCCAGTAACACACCATGAGTTTAACTTCATTCTCATGCAATTTTTCTGTACATTTGTGCACATGCATGCACGCAAATTCATGTATCCCAAACTTTGCAGCGTGCCGGACAACAGAGCTGCTTCTTATTAGGAAAGTCTAGACCTGAACCCTCGGGGTTGGGCTTGTTGCTGCAGCGCCACAGCTACATGCTCGGCTAAACCCACATCCAAGCTGGAGCCTGCACTTGGCAAACACTGAGGGTTTATGGGTAAGGGCATAAAAAAAACTCTGCTGGTGTGCGCTGATGTCTCAAACAGATTAAATTAAATGTCGCGGAAAGAACGAGCGAAAGGAGGAGAGGAGATATGTCGGTATTAAACTCTCAGGGTCTCGAGGGGGGTGTAAGTCACAGTGTGGATCAAGCTTAAGAGGTGTTAATTAAGAGGTGACGGATGAAAGAAGAGGAGAGGGTTTGGGAATAACATTAAATCTGAGTGCGGAAACGTAAAGGACAAGAGGGAAGATTTTGGTGGTTACTCGTGGACCAAAAAGGTGTGAACATGTCCCCGTCCCTTTGGATCAGGTTGTGTGTGTGACGCACTCAGAGACAGCGAGACATTTGGCCCATGAGATAAAAAGGCAGGCGGACACTCGACCATGAGCAGTGACCAAAGACACGTCCAAAAATAGACTCTAAACACTGGGGAAGAAAATAACCCAGTAACAGCGGATGTGTGTGTGTGAGAGAGAGAGAGAGAGAGAGAGAGATTTGTGTTAACCATGTGTTTATAAGTGTGTTTGTACCAATCGTTTTATTTATAGTGTGAACTTGGCTTTTAAATGACTCTTGCTTTCATCCCTAGCTGTAATGAATCCAATAAACCGTTTTTAATATCAATGAATTCTTCATGTTGGGATTTTACTGTTGTTCCCACTCATTCTCCTTCAGCTGAGGCTGTTTGAAGCAACACGTTTAAATAGGAGGAAGGGTGGAGAGTTGAGGGAGAGGTGAGGGGAGTCCAGTTTTATGATCTTGTTTGTACGTAGGGTTGTAAATATCCACCTAACTGGCTTAAAGTGACATCTGGTCCCACAGACTGTCAAACCTAAACACTAAAACAAGATTTAAAACAGACCAAATACATAAAAAGTATATATTTCATCTTCAAAATCAAAGATCTGGTTAGATGACATCGCCCCTGACTTAATGGTTAACTGACTTAACATGTCAGTTTATGAATAGTCTAAGAGAAATGCAAGAACCAGACACTGAGTAAAGGTCCTCAAGGTAGAGGAAACCACCAACAGTGTTAGATTGCTGTTGAGACCCTTTTGACCGAATCTACCACACCAGCTGACTCACATCGTGGAAATCCTGATGAGGGGTTCGTCGGTCAGCCAAAAGCAGCGGTCTGAGGTGTGCAGATATGCAGGTCTAAGCATTAAAGGCTTTGTAGAAATAATGTATCCGTCACATGTGGTTGTTTTATCAAAGGGTATTGAAAGAAAATGATGTTTGTTTAATGGATTGAAGATAAAACGCTCAGTCAATCCTTCGAAAGTGTCATTAAATAAGCAAAAGTGCCAATCGATGCAGAATAATCCTTTGTTCCAGATTTTGAAAAGGAAGCATTTGTGGTTTCTATTTGTTTTATATCATAACATATCTTCTCATGTTTGGCTGGGTTCCAGATGCAGCGAGCATATTTCTTCCTTTTTCAAAAGACTGGTGTCGCACTAACAGCCTTCTGTTAAATATGCTATAAATAGGTGTACATATATTTGGTTTTATTTGCACTGATGCAGTAAGAAGGTCGTTTTAAGATTTTCTTGTTTTGCTTTCAATGTCTTTTTACCTTCTAGGACCATGCTGGAAATATGTGCTCTCACTTTTGTGCACAGTATTAAAATAATGTTTGGCTTCATTTATATATGTAAAGGAAATAATGTCAGGCGTAGTAGAAGCCAGTGGGAAATATCCGATCATAGACATCTGACTAATGTAATTGCTAATATAATTACCATAATGTCTAGTTAAGAAAATAATCATAATGAAAATGATTATTAGGTGCATTTGGATTATGGCATTCCTCTGCTCTGGCTCGAACCGACGTGATTGGTCGAGATTTTAAGGCTGCAGTGGGGATGACGAACACGCCGCACCACAAAGTCCTGATTTAGATGTGTGTGTGTGTGTGTGTGTGTGTGTGTGTGTGTGTGTGTGTGTGTGTGTGTGTGTGTGTGTGTGTGTGTGTGTGTGTGTGTGTGTGTGTGTGTGTGTGTGTGTGTGTGTGTGTGTGTGTGTGTGTGTGTGTGTGTGTGTGTGTGTGTGTGTGTGTGTGTGTGTGTGTGTGTGTGTGTGTGTGTGTGTGTGTGTGTGTGTGTGTGTGTGTGTGTGTACACACTGTGATAAGGAAGGGTGAGTCAGTGGAGGTTTGGAACACGATGACTCTCCTCACCGTCTCCGTGACGATGGGGCCATGGCGACAGGGGTTTGCGGTTAGAAACCCTAATCTGCTCCTCATATGACCCTCTGATGGACAGGGACAGCAGTCACTTCACACACACACACACACACACACACACACACACACACACACACACACACACACACACACACACACACACACACACACACAGCTCTAAGACTAGTTAGTCTAGCATGCTCTCTCCAGTCTAAAAATGCTCTTATATGGATTGTTGTTCAAATCTGGAGATCTCTACTTTAATAATAATAATAATAATAATAATATGATGCTCAAAGCGCTTACAAGCAAGTAAAACAATTTAACGACAAAAGTAGAAAGTGCTAAGCTAGGAGGAATAAAGGCAAGGGGATAGTTGATTAGGAGTTGAAGGCAAGAGTGAAAAGGTGAGTTTTGATGGGATTGTTTGAATGATGTGAGAGTGTTGGTGGATCTGACGTGGCTGGGGAGGGAGTTCCAGAGTGTGGGGGAGGCTGCTGCGAACTTTACTTTCTTTCTTTATAAACACATATTCCTGCTGCCTACATGTAACAGCCCAGTAAGCACAAACATGTCTCAAAGACGGTGTGTTTGGACGTACAGGAGACTTTTTCTGGGAAGTGAAAATGACATGTTTTTTTTATACGTCTTCTGGTGACATTGTATATACTGTGTGTCACTGATGAGACGTCTTTAAGAAGCTACTTCTGGACGTCTAGACTACATTTACTGAGAAGCCAGACGTGTTAATGATGTGGACTCTGGACTAGAAGAACTCTATAAGACATCAATACGGCATGCTCCTTTTTCACATATCCATACGACATAGACACTTGCAATACCCTTCGTAAGGATAGCTTGGAATGACTAAAGAACAACAGACAAAAAAATGTACCTAAAATATTTTACTGATTATTACTGTTATTTAAAACACAATTCACTGTATTTTATCATACAATCTGTTACGTATGTTATTAGTTATATTTATGTAAAGATTAAGAAATGAATGCAAGGGAAGAAGCTTGCTTATGTTCTCCTTGAAGGCTGCAGTAGTTTAATGTATTTTTGCAGCTTTGAGTTTGACCTCTTTTGGATGTTATTGGTTCACCAGATGAGAAAGTTGTTGGACACTGTAAGGGAGGCAGTTGACGATATCTGTCATGACAGTGCCTGCTCCATCTCCTCGTGTGTGTGTGTGTGTGTGTGTGTGTGTGTGTGTGTGTGTGTGTGTGTGTGTGTGTGTGTGTGTGTGTGTGTGTGTGTGTGTGTGTGTGTGTGTGTGTGTGTGTGTGTGTGTGTGTGTGTGTGTGTGTGTGTGTGTGTGTGTGTGTACAAATATTTATGCTGTCATTTCACAGCCACACCTGCTGCCCACTCGACATCAGAATACATTTGCACTTCACCGTCTGCACGATCCATCATCAGCTGCTGGTGGGCAGACCCGTCATCTTGTCACTTTGCTGCTTATTTCCACGGTCGTTTGACAAGTGTGTGACTGTGTCTGTGTATTGCAATTTCTTTTGAGCGCACATTACTTTGAATGATGTCCGTTAGTGTTGGAGTACTGAGGTATGTGAGGAATGTCTGTTTCCAGAACGTTTTGGAAAAAGCCACTGAGGCTCTGACCAGCAGTGGGTCTGGTTCTGGCTCCATGTTGTCCAGTCTTGGTCTACTTTCCTTCCTTTTTGGGCTCTAAGTGGGCCTGAAAACTCAACACTTCAATATGAGTTGTGTTCTACACTTTCTGCTGGTCATAATAGCTATTTTTGTCATAATGATAAATCTTCACCAGATAACTCTCTGCAGTTAGACAAATACATCATAATAGGATTGCCTCATTTTACAGTTGGATTATTTTTAGATAAGTGTTTTCTTTACTGTCTGTATAACATATAATATGTCAAACTAATCTCTCCAAGTTGCATTGTGGGTATTCCCCCGACGAGGTCCATCTTCCTGAAGGATTGACTGTTTTTATCCGAATTTACTTTATAGTTTATTTTGATTAATTCTTAATTTGATCAGGGTTGTTTGATTATTACTGGCTAAGGGGACAGCCATGGCAGGAGGCGTAAGGTTTGCACTTTATTTGTCCCTTTCTCTTGAATGCATAACATATGAACACCATGAGGGAATTTCTTAAAATGTGGCGCAAACATCCATCTGGACTTGATGAACTGTCTTCCTTTTAAGGTCACCGTGATCTCACTAAACCAAGCCTTGGCCTGTCTATTAATAGTAAATGATTTGTGAGATAATAATGACCTTATTGACTTAGACTTAGACATACTTTATAGTAATTTCAACAAGACACAGAGTGTACTATTAAAACGAAATTTCGTTGTACTGGCTTACAGGAACAGGACAATATAAAAACTTGCTAAAATTGTACATATAAATAAATAATAGTGACGTGGTGCTGATAAAATTCAAGATAAAGTGTGCGTTTAAAATATAAATACTTACTATTAGGGATTTCCCGATCACCTTTTTTTGCTCCCGGTCCGATTCCAATCATTTGATTTTGACATTTTGCCAAAACCGATTTTTCCCGATCCGATCTTTATGCAATGCATTAAGAGGAAAAAAAGCATTCAAGTTGTCCCTTAAGGTTATTTTTTTATTTAAATTGGATATTCGATCCAACATGGATATAGCTTCCTTTTTTCACAGCAGCATTGGATCAGTTCAGTTGTGCAGCATTGGATCAAAACAAAATCAAGCTTGTCAGTACTCGTTAGCTTACTGCTACAATTAGACACTGCGCCCACTCTGTTGCCAGATTTGAGAGAAATAAGCAACCAGGTCTATGAAAACAAGCCCCAAAGAAGCAACACATACATGATGTTGTGTAATTTGAAACCAAAACTAAGGCCTCGGGATGACTTTAAGACTTGAACATGGTCATTTTTGTTTTGTATAATTGACATTTAAAAAAAATAAAAAAAAAATAAAAAAAAAATCCCGATCCCCGATTTTTTTCTCCCGATTCCGATCTTTTGAAAATCACGTGATCGGCTCCGATCCCCAATCACGTGATCGGATCGGGACATCTCTACTTACTATACATATAAATAAAATAGACATACTATATAGAAAATATGTGGGCTTTACACAGAGTAATTTAATGTCTATGTTACTGGTCTACTTAATATTCAGCAGTCTGATAGCATGGGGGAAAAAGCTATTACAGAATGATATGGATGCATCTTGTCCGGTTGATGGAGTTAAACCGAAAGGCAGTAATTCTAGTTATGAGTTTGTTTTGGTCGGGTCGTGTTTGTCATTCTGTGTGTTCACTGGGACTTGATGGTGTCCTCATGTCTAGAGCAATAAGTATATCTGATTGTGAATCCGTAGGTTTTCCTTTACAGGTTTCGGCAGGTTAGAAGAATGCATGTAATACAAAATATCTCTTGTTCTGCTGCATTCATTTTGATCTTAATCTGACGCTGTTAAAGGAGCGAAATGCCTAATTGCAGTGCAGCCGCAGTACCATTTCAAAAACTGATTTGTAAATCCTCAACTGAACAGGATTATTGAAGCGTGCATTGAAAAACCGACTGATCTGTGACTGATCTGTTGAAACGAACTCAACAGCAATCAAGTTCTCATTTATCACACATTGATATCACTGATATGGCTCATTAATGTTCAGCACCCCGTTCCGAACACAGAACTCATTTCCATCTACTTTATTTCCTCGACTCCAAAAGTGAAAGTATAAAATATGCCTTTTTTATTTGTGTATTTTTAAGTCCAAATCTCCTTGTTTTTTTTCGATGTGTGTGCATTTAACTCTCTCTTAGTTTGTTGTTGGAAGCTGTATTGTAGGTGGTAGCAGAAATAAACTGTTAACTGACTGAATCCAGGTCAGCTGTCGTTGCACATTACATTAGATTAGATTTGTGTGTGTGTGTGTGTGTGTGTGTGTGTGTGTGTGTGTGTGTGTGTGTGTGTGTGTGTGTGTGTGTGTGTGTGTGTGTGTGTGTGTGTGTGTGTGTGTGTGTGTGTGTGTGTGTGTGTGTGTGTGTGTGTGTGTGTGTGTGTGTGTGTGTGTGTGTGTGTGTGTGTGTGTGTGTGTGTGTGTGTGGGTGGGTGTGATGTCCTACATGTTGGCCTCAATGGTCATTAGCAGAACACAGCTGAAATGACATCACCCAAAATGTGTTTTTATTTTATTAATTAGCAGCCATGTGAAGACTAGGTCATAGTAAGCTCCAGGCAAGGCAGTTAAGACAGAGGTGTGTGTGTGTGTGTGTGTGTGTGTGTTTATTTATGTTTGCACACTGGTGTATGCTTCCGCATGCTTAATTTCACATGTATATTTGTAGGAATTAATTGCAGACAGAAGTTTATTTTGATTGTGTGTGTGTGTGTGTGTGTGTGTGTGTGTGTGTGTGTGTGTGTGTGTGTGTGTGTGTGTGTGTGTGTGTGTGTGTGTGTGTGTGTGTGTGTGTGTGTGTGTGTGTGTGTGTGTGTGTGTGTGTGTGTGTGTGTGTGTGTGTGTGTGTGTGTGTGTGTGTGTGTGTGTGTGTGTGTGTGTGTGTGGTCAGGACTGCCTGTTAGCCTTATAAGGCCAAGCTTTTAAAACCAGGAAAAATCTAAGGATAAGAAAAGATGTGAGTCACTCTTTTCCCTCACCTGCTCAGAAGCACAAAAACATCCTCTTCTCTGCCCTTAACACCTTCCTAAGGGGATACACAGCGTGTGTGTGTTAGTGTGTGTGTTTCCATGTGTCCAGTAGTCCTTCAAGTTCCTCTTTTGTTCCTAATGAGGTGGTGAGCTATTCACACACAGCCAACTTTCCTGAGAGATTTGAAGAGCGCAGGAGGAGCAGCTGGTTGTGGATCTGTGGAGGGGCTCTCGTGCCATATCAGTGTAAAGTGCAACGAGTTAGAGAGGAGGACATCATTAATAACGTGAAGCAGAGAGATGTGTACTGGAGAGAGGAGGGAGAGTGAGAAATATCCAAAGGAGACGAGATACACACACACACACAGCTGAAAGGCAGAGAGTGGAAGACATTTTGAAATTTGACAGAGTAAAGCATCATCTTGACATTTTAAAAGGTGGTACAAGTTGGTTTTTGCATTCTGCCTTTGTGAGCTGATTATCAAAAATGGTTAGCTATAATTGTACATGACTACAGGAAGTGTTGCAGCTCTAAATGAATGTCTGCATGATTGCACGTGACCTACTCTAAATTTCAGGAATACTATTTGTCCACTGCCTCTACAGTGATTTCATAAAACTGTCCTCGTATGCGTGGACCTGTCTGCATTCATCTCTGTGTGTGTGTGTGTGTGTGTGTGTGTGTGTGTGTGTGTGTGTGTGTGTGTGTGTGTGTGTGTGTGTGTGTGTGTGTGTGTGTGTGTGTGTGTGTGTGTGTGTGTGTGTGTGTGTGTGTGTGTGTGTGTGTGTGTGTGTGTGTGTGTGTGTGTGTGTGTGTGTGTGTGTGTGTGTGTGTGTGTGTGTGTGTGTGTGTGTGTGTGTGTGTGTGTGTGTGTGTGTGTGTCCAGAGTGCAGTGATTTGCGCTCTCAGCAGCCTGGGTCTCATCCAGACAAATACGTTTGGCAGACATACTGTAATGATAGAGGCCAAACTCTCTGTCAGACACACACAGACGCCCTCACTCCTTTTACATGTTCAGTCTTAAAGTTTTACTCTTGAATCCTCATTCAAAGTATGCCTCCACTGTTTGTACAATCTAAACAAATATATAATGACCTCTCTTACTTGAGGGCTTTTGAACACAGGCAATCCTCTGATCCCTAATACTGTCAGATATCTCTTCTGATTGAACTCCTGTTTGTGTTTTGGCCCGTCTGGTTTGCATAGCAGGCCCCTGCTTGTGTCTGTGACTAACTTGAAGGGGCTTTTTAACAATCCCGCTCTCTGATACTCCAGCTCTCCTCCTCAAGAAAGACTGAGGGCCGAATGCATGTAGCACGGTCACGAGGCCTCCTATTGTGTTTTAAATGACACGTATTTAACTTGGTTTTGCTTCATTAGACGGTAGAAAGGAATGATTGGGAGGGGATGCTTTTAGGATCAACGTTTTGGGATGCTTTGGTTTGGGCGTTAGTCTGTTGGGCCATAGACAAATCATCTTTCTCCAGTTTTCTTTTCCAAGTCTGACTTTCTCTGTAGTGGAATATAATAATAATTGTGAAAGTGTGGCACAGGCCTGACAGAGGATCGTTCGTTCTGTCTGCACCTTTGTTTCTCTGCCTCACAATGACATAAAGAAAGATGGATGGATGCATTTTTTTAAAAAAGTATTATTATTATATAGTTTGTGTTTGGCAGGCACGTAGAAGTCAGAATAAAATATGTGTTTGAGGATTACAGAAAGAAGAAAAGACTTGGGTCAGAGCTGCTGGTAATTCGTTGAAATGTGGGAGAGGGGAATGTGAGAGTGGATGGAGAAATAGATTTTTGTTGAATATAAAAACCACACAATGTAGTACAAAGTCTGAATGCATTTCCTAACAAGTATGTGTGTTTGTTTTTCACATGGTATAGAAATAAAATCCTGTTTTTGTTACCAGTCAATCAATACCCACGGAGCAGCTGTTCTCTCTCTTGGTTAGGTTTAGCATTTATATTGAAACGCTTTTGGTTCTCTCTATATAGTATCTCAGTATAGTAACACTACTTTTGTGTGCGTGTACTGTGTGTTCATTGAGAGGGCTAGTTTAGACGGTTTAGACCTGTACTCTCCTTTGGGGAGAATGTTTGGGGTTCCTATTTGAACCTTCTTCTTCACAAAGCCCTACTTCCCCTTTTGAGGCCCCCTGCCACACACACACACACACACACACACACACACACACACACACACACACACACACACACACACACACACACACACACACACACACACACACACACACACACACACACACACACACACACACACACACACACACACACCATGGCGTGTGCAAATTCTTTTTTCGTGCACATTCGCTGATGAACACGCACACATGCTCTCAGATACTTTTAGTGGCTGGAGTGGAGGTTGTGACAGAAGTGGCCTCCGGTGATTTAGTGCTTCCTGGTGAAGGTCACATTGAAGGAAGGATTTTTTTAACTGGACGAGTTAGGAAGGGGGGGGGGAAGGAGGCTAAGAAAGAGGGAGGAAGTAAGAGGATTGAGAGAGGGGAAAAGGTTGTCACAAATAATGGACTCACGGGGAACCCAATCTGCCTCCTCTCTCTTCTTGTTCTGCCTTTGAATTCATTCAGACCGACAGCAATATAAGAAATAGCAAGAAGCAAAGAATAAAGGGGACATCAATTGAAAAATGGTGTCCTTTTGAAAAGCCTCACACAAAGTCTTCAATATGTTTTTGGCATTGAAATCAAACACATAGATAATCTGTTTGAGTTAATAGGCCATGAAAGGATGAACCCACGTGTTTCAACTCTAAAGACATGTTCAGCTTTGCTCTGTTAACGTTAAACTGAAAGCTGATACCTCCACGCATCCTTGGCTAACTCGTCCGCAAAAATCTGTCCAGAAAAATAAATAAAAACGTCCCCTAGCTGCCGTTAAATCATAGCAAGACTTGAAAACACCCCAAAGAATGTGTGTTGTGTCCACTAGTGAATCATCTTTTACTGTAATATGTGTCAGTAAGGCATGTGCAGGCATTCAGGAGGGTGTGTGTGTGTGTGTGTGTGTGTGTGTGTGTGTGTGTGTGTGTGTGTGTGTGTGTGTGTGTGTGTGTGTGTGTGTGTGTGTGTGTGTGTGTGTGTGTGTGTGTGTGTGTGTGTGTGTGTGTGTGTGTGTGTGTGTGTGTGTGTGTGTGTGTGTGTGTGTGTGTGTGTGTGTGTGTGTGTGTGTGTGTGTGTGTGTGTGTGTGTGTGTGTGTGTGTGTGTTGCTTAGTGTTATAAACACCAGTGGAGTTTGTTTACATGCTCGGTATTGCTTTGGGAAGCTGTCGGTTACCAAGATACTCACGGTTGGTAAGTGTGTGTACAGGAAAGAGTGTGAGTGGACACATTTGTGTGCATGTGTGTGAGCGATTACTATCCTTTAATAGTCTACTGCTAACTGTCCTTCCAGATTTCAAAAGCAACTCGCCAGGAAGTGTAATTTCCTGCTCAATAGACTGGTTCAGCGGCATCCAGCTGTTGTGTTTGTGTGGAGAGCATGGGAGACGGGGAGATGAGCTAACTGCCTGTTTTTTCCATATAACTCCTCAGTAGTTGTTTTTCCAGGTGCCACAGACCCCCTTCCCCACCTTACCAGCCGAGCCCCCACCAATCATTGCCCCCCCCCCCGCTCTCCCCAGTTGCTCTTTTTCACACTTTTAAGTAGGAAACTCCGGCTCCATAATTCCCCCCAGAACCCACGAAAGATCATATGTCCAAATTGTAATAATCTTATAATATTTGTCTTTCTCTTTGTGGTTATTCTGAAAACCTGGCACCTTCTATGTATGCAGTGTTGGAGTTGAATAAAGAGGGTTATAAGCTGTGTTGGCAGGGTTTTCATAAATGCTTAAACAAATCTGTGAAATAACTTAAAGTAATTATATGAGTACAAGATCTTGGCTACTTTAGATTGTTACCTTACAGTTCTTTTCAATTCCCTTTTTAGATACAAATCCACATGGTTTGTAAGTATGACTGACCCTGACAGTTCCTCTCAATACACAGGAGGTTTGTATAGCAGAGAATAAGTCTGTGGTTTTGGCTATTACAGAACCACATTATTCTACTTACTTAATGTATGTAATTGCAGTAAGTATGGGCATGCATGTTTAGGCGGCAGGGGCGGACTGGGACTACAAATCAGCTTGGGAGTCTCGACCGGCCCACTTCGGTACCGCCGGCCCACCTCAGTACCGCAAGTAAATACTGCTAGTAAATTGTCGACGGGGGGGGGTGTGCTAGTGACTTATCCGACCGGCCCACTTCAGTACCGGCCAGTCCGCCACTGGTAGGCGGGCACAGCTCTGAGGAATGTGTTGCCCCTGTGGGGGGGGTCAGGAAAAACAGAGCGAGGGAGAATAAGGAAATAAGAAGTAAATTAAAAATAACTAGAAGTAATTTAAAGAGGGGGGGAGAGTATTAAACAAAACAATAAATAAAGGATGTGAGGGACACAGCACAATGTGTTGACCTAGTGAGGTCTGTGGCAGGTGACTTGTGTTTGTTTATTGCTTTACTGTACAATGCCCTCCAACTAAAAGTTTTAATTTGAATAAAACGTAAGCTACAAATTACTGAAATTGAAAACTGTATTCTACTTCCACAAGAGCCACTTGAGGAGAATTTGCTTTAGGGAATGTAGTTCACAGTGTTGAGGAAGTGTCTTTGTTTACTTTATTGCCTACACAAACATAATGTATACTTTTGTCTGGAGCACAAGCAAATGAAAACAGTGATGGAAAGCAACAGGTGTTTCCTCCTGCCGACACATCTGCCTATCTTTCACTGAGTCGTGATTAGTCAGCGAGGTCAGAGAACAGTCTCTGTGGCTCTGCCGTGACGAGAGAGGGAGTCACATCTTGTTTTCTACTCTGCCGGTTTAACCTTCCACGTTTCCTCCTTTTGATCTGAGTATTTGAAGTGGCAGGAAGTTAGGTGCTGTTTTGATGATCAAGCCCTCATAAGCCCTCTTATCAGCTGTCTTCTGCATGAAGCTGGAGGGAGAGTGTCTTACACATATCCAATTCTATATATAAGCACACGGATACATGCACTCATATGCACTCACATTCACAGTTACCCAGTTCTTGTTAACCGCCTTAATGATTGACTTTCTGTTTCTCTGTTTTCCTTTTCCTACTTTTGCACCCTCTCTCCTCCCTCCCCCTCTATCTCCCTCCCTCTGCTGACTCGCAGGTGGTGTCCTCCTGTCAGAAACACACACTCCCCTCTGACACATGGCTGACAGCAGGAGACGGAAGGGAAAAGAGTAACTTCGGGACAGACAGAGATCCAGAAACACTCGCACAGAGAGAAAGAGGCAATCAGCCATCTGTGGTCAGTCCCCTGCTACTCTGCAGCTGTGTTGGAGTCAGCGAACGGTTCTCAGCGACGTCAGGACTTCAGACGCCAGGGAGTGAGATACAACTCATGCTCAGATGATGAGCCTCGGCTAGGGCAATGTTAAGGCCTCGCTGGCCTTGGATTAGGCCCCTGGGGCTGCTTCTTTGGAGGGGTGGCTGATACCCCAGCTGGATCTTCCGCTGTCGCCATCCTCTACAGCTGTCATTAGTGGCTAATGAGCTGCTGCTAGAGAGGAAACGGAGAAGGTGCCTGTGGAGAGAGGAGGTTCCTTACAGCTGTTATTAAGAGGCCTAGAGCTTTCAGACAAGGAATTCTTCCTTATTTCTTCCTCTGCAAGAAAGTGGAGCCCTTTTTCATTCAAGGATGAAAGGATATATCGTCTGGACGTTTCTGTAAGATGGTAATTATGCAGTTGAAAGCTTGGTTTTTTTTCTAGCTTGACTTTTTTTAAACTCTCAGCTAAGAGAGAGATATAATCCATCCGTTTTTTGGTTACAGTAATATTGTTTTTGTTTTACACTTGACATTATTTGGACCTTCCTATGCCCTGAAGCACCTTGGGCACCATGGCAGCAGCCTATCGTGTGGTAGTGAGCAGTGTGAGCTGCTACAACAGTGTGGTGGTGGACCGGCGCACTCACGCCCACGCCGTGCACTACTGCTCGGGGCCATGTGGGGCGCTGTCCCAGGGCCTGGACTGCTCTGTCGCTCACCACGGCACGTGTTCGGAGCTGCTTGTTGCGCCTGATGCTGCGTACACTGACCCAAATAACTCACTCATACACTCCCATAACATGATCACCCAACAGCTTCCCCACCATGGTAAAATTACTGTCACCATGGATACTAGTTATAACGGTGGTCTAGAGAGGGCGGACAGCAGTGGAAATTTGTCATTAGGGGAGGAGAGCCCCACATGGCGAGGCAAAAAGCCCTCCAGTGGCGGAGGATCCACTGGGAACCTGAGCTCCTCTAGCAGTCTGAAGGACATTACGGAAGAGGCCATCAATCTGGCCAGTGGTAGAGTTAAAGAGTTTTCTTTTGATAAGCTCCGCCTCTCTTCCTCCAGTCACGTCACCTTCCGGAAAGGTCGTAAAGTCCGTCCTGACTCTCTCAGCCGCCGCTCCACCGACCTGGAGATCATCTACGGCCACTTCAGCTCAAACGTCACCACAAACGGGACTGTTAACGGCATGACGAATGGCTCGGGTACGTCCAATGATGAGAACCTGCCTCCATTTGTACCGGGCAAGGTAGCAAGCCTGGAGGAGACGAAGCTAAAGGGCAGCACAGCCACCTTGTCGTCCATCGCCAAAATGAGCGCTGGATCAACAGGCAGCCTATCGAGTTTTGGGTCGTTGGACCAAAGTCTGAACACAATGGCCTCTTTGTACCGCAACACCCTGGGAGAGGAGAACCTGATTGCCCGTCTGCTGGAGAAAACACGAGCAGAGGCGGGCTCTGGAGCAGGCGGCGAGGACATCCGTGCCTGTCTTGATATCCTTCTTAAATGTTCTGAAGACTTAAAGAAATGCACCGACATCATCAAGCAGTGCATCAGACACAAAGGCGGCGATGGGCCGGATGATGGAGAAGCCAGTCCGGACAGTGTGTATCGGGCCGTGATGACCCGACTCAGCTCCTATTTAAAGAGATTACCTCTGGAGCTGGAGGGGATAGGAAATTTGGGAGGCAGTGTGCCGGGTACGCCTGGAGGCGGGCACAGTGACCTCGCTGAGCTGGTCAGCACTCTTCACTCCTTTCAGCAGGGACCGTACTCTCCAATATTTGGCAATGAGCAACCCCCTCGCTATGAGGACGTGGTGCTGTCCCCGCCCATCCCAAAGATCGTTCCTCATTCTACTTCCTCCTCATCCACCTCCATCCATACGAAACCAATCCAAAGTTCCCCGTCCAGAGCCACTCCACTTACCAATGGAATACAACATCCACCCCCTCCTTCTATCACACAACACACGCTCTCTCCACCATCTATCACATGTTCTCCAGCCAGCTACTCACCAACACGCTCTCCCTCTCCTCTTCGTAACTCGCCCACCCCACCGTACACACACACTCCATCAGTTTCCCCCATGGAGGCTCTTTATATCGAGGAGGAAGAAGCAGACGGGGCAAAGACACCAGAACAATTTCCAAATCAGACACACGCTCCAACCAGAGGTGTGAGTGCTATGCAGAACAACAATGGGATGACATTGGGTCAACACATGCAAATGTCCCATCCGCAAACTTTCCATAACTCTCCAAATACTTTATCGGCCAGCACTGGCTACAGCCCCGCTTGGCCTTCCTCTGCCTCAGTCCCAGCAGTCTCACACAGGAATGATGACATTGACAAGCTGCTGATGGACTTGGAGAATCTGTCTCAGAGTATGAGCCACCCCAGAAACACTGAGCCACCACTTCCAGCCAAAACCAGGAAGAGAGAAGTAGCCAAGGCTATCACTTCCGTTGATGCCCTCACTAAGTCTAAAATGGCCCAGTTCGAAGCCCAAAAACCAGCCAGCCACTTAGCGATGAATGGCCCTACCTCCAGGACTGCCCAGAGCCCCAGTCCCCCTCAGGGAGTTAACAGTTTAGCTGTGGTGGGAGAGGAGGAGGATGGGGCACTGCTGCTGAGGATCCTGGAGAGCATTGAGAGTTTTGCCCAGGAGCTGGTGGATTCTGGGGCGGGGAGCACAGGGAGCGCTGAGAGGAAAAGTGGGAAGGAGCGGGAGGTGATGAGGCTCCTACAGGATACAATGGCCACCACTGGCAGGGCTGATACCCCTGTGGAGAGCACAAGCCCAACACCTGCTCCCATTGCTCCATACATGCACACACATGCACCTCCAAAAATACCAGCTATACCGCCAAAACTCTCCCTAGCAAATGCACCTGCAGTTTCACAGACACCTCTAATTGCTGTGTCTGAAGTTGCGTGCAATGCTCCATCCGAACCTGTCCCTAAACCTATACCTGAAGCTGCCCCTAAACCTCTGCCTGCACCCATACCTGAGACTATATCTGAGTCTACAGATACAGTTACACAAGCCTCTACAGGAGCAGCTGATCCAACATCCCTCCCGGTAACGTCTGCATCTGCAAGCTTGCATTCCTCCCCGCATTCAGCTGAACCCTCACCTGTGGCAGCGCCTGAAGCTCCAGCTCCTGTCAGCATCCCCGTTGCCTCAAGAGATGCCGATGTTGCCGTTGTTGACGCTGCTGCTGTGAGAGACACCGGGTCGACCCTCCTCATCCAGCAGACTCCAGAAGTGATCAGAGTAAGTGAAAGACACACCCTAAATGACATCCAGAGAGAACGTTAGACAGTTGCTGTACTGTGCAGTTTACACTGTTAAAGCCGTATCAACAAACCACACAGACAACATTAAGTGTGCAGTTTCAGTCGTTTGATTTTAAAAACCTCTAGGTAATGGTTTTAAAAGGATTCCAGGGATTTAGATCATGTAATTTCAGCGAACTGCACATCTGAGACTTTAATTATTACTCTTTTATTTGGTAGACAACAATTAGTAATAATTAAATCCTGCTTTCTCTCTCTGAAACAGTAGCTTGCTGTTTTGCAGAAGGCTATTTGTAATAAAGTACCACACAAATTGGTGGAGTGGATATCAGCAAAGGAGCTGATGACCTAAATCAAGAGTTATGATCAAAATGCACAGCCACAGGATCTAAATATGTCTTTAAATGTAACTGTTGCCATGGTGCAAGAAGCACACAGAGAGGCAGATCTGAGAGTGACTGCTGGGCATAGAGGAACAGAGAGGGGTTGAGCATCATTAGATGGAGGATAGACAAGTCAAAGGAAAGCTTTGATTACGTCCAACACATTTGACATATAACGCCCAGGCAAGGATTTGATGGTTTTGACACAACGGGGTTGATGCCACGATAATTGATGTGCCGTGATGAACAGTATTCATTAGCTGCGATGAACACGCTGATAGTTTTTCCTATCTGGGATTTAATGAATAGGCCACCGCTCTGAATCATGGAACAGATCAGCTCATTGTGTTAGGAGGAGGGGCTCTTTGTTGACTTTTCCTGGTTTCTAACTTGTGCTTTGAACTGTGAATGTGTTTATGTGAGTGTGTGTGTGTGTGTGTGTGTGTGTGTGTGTGTGTGTGTGTGTGTGTGTGTGTGTGTGTGTGTGTGTGTGTGTGTGTGTGTGTGTGTGTGTGTGTGTGTGTGTGTGTGTGTGTGTGTGTGTGTGTGTGTGTGTGTGTGTGTGTGTGTGTGTGTGTGTGTGTGTGTGTGTGTGTGTGTGTGTGTGTGTGTGTTTACTCTCCTTTCCACCCTGGGGAATATTTCAAGGTAATTTAGGGTTGTGCTAAAGAGTGAGAGAGGGTAGGGCAATTGGTGTGTGTGTGTGTGTGTGTGTGTGTGTGTGTGTGTGTGTGTGTGTGTGTGTGTGTGTGTGTGTGTGTGTGTGTGTGTGTGTGTGTGTGTGTGTGTGTGTGTGTGTGTGTGTGTGTGTGTGTGTGTGTGTGTGTGTGTGTGTGTGTGTGTGTGTGTGTGTGTGTGTGTGTGTGTGTGTGTGTGTGTGTGTGTGTGTGTGTGTGTGTGTGTGTGTGTGTGTGTGTGTCTCTCTCTGAGATGTGGGTGTTAAACAACACATTGTGGATTTAGCTAATTACCTGTGACGGACAAAAACACATTAGCCCAGACACGGCATGTAATCATTACTGCCTCGTTCTGATTTTTCTCCTTTGCTAATTTACTTATTTTTTTGGCTCTCCCTCCTTGTCCACACCAGTTTCCCGCCGCTGTTAGTGTGTTTATTTCCTGAGCGGTGTAACCTTATGCCCTGCCTACATGTAGGGCACCTATTTATGAGGTTACCATGGTAGCTGCCACAGCCAGAAAGGAACAGCTAGCAACCGAAAAATATCACACAATTTAATTCCTCATCGTCCTTTGTCTGCCTATCCATCTCTCCCTCCTCTCTGTTTTCTGCTACTCTGCCACCACATTTCTTGGAAGCCTTTCTGGCATCCTTCTGTCTACTTTTTCCTCTCTTTTCCTGCACCAGCGCCCTTTTTGTTTTTCCTCCTGGGTGTCCTTCTTTCACCTGTGTTGGGGCTACATTAACCAAAACTCCTTCTCCCTCCCTGTGATTGGATGTTGTGTTATTTTGAGAGCGTTGAATAACAGTTGTTGCTGTGTGCAGGGCAGAGCAACCCAATAAGAGGTCCTGATTGGAGCTCAGCAGTGGAGGGGAGGAGGGCGGGGCAGGTGGGATAGCGTGGGGGGGGGGGGCATCTGTTGGCACACTGAGTGTTAATGGTATCGTTACCCCTTCGTCCCCCTCTACCCCTGGCAGTCATAGGTGTGAGGAAGACCTAAATCTGTCCACCCCTCTGTACTATGGCATCCCGCTAACAGACTCACTGTCGCCACAGTGTAAATGGACCTGCATATGTGTGTGTATGTGTGTGTCAAAGAGATGGTGTACATGTTTGTTTTTGTCCAAAGTATGCATCCAGGTTTTATTACATGTCCAGGGGTTCAAAAATGTGTGTGCATTTACATATGTGTTCATGCATGTGAATGTGCGTACAGGTGTTTTCATGAATCCCATTTGAATGCATGTGTGCTTGACCAAGCATGTGTCTGTTTGTTGGCCTGAGGGTAAGTTGACCCAGTGCTACTGTGGGTCACAGCTGAGTTTCGGAATAGCTCTCTGACACCCAATACCAACGCTGGCTCTCTGGGAATTATGCTAATATCCCCCAGCGCCAACCCCGCCTCCAACCTCCAGCCTCAGTTTCCCATCAAACTGTCAGTCAAACTAGAAACAAGACGAGGCCACCTCACACACACAAGTGAGAAAATGCCCTTGGACCCTCATGCACAACTACTTACACACTCCACCTTGGAGATTTGTAGCTGTGTTTCCCTTGGCATTGCCGTGGGTTTCATGGGAAGCTCTGCTAAGCCCCCTGGGATGACACTGGCCTGAGTCAGCATCCTCATCTGTGTGCGTGCGTTTGTGCACAAGTGTGTTTATTGTTGATTCTGCTGCTGACAGACTAATACAGCGCTTTCTGCACCTGTCAGAGCAGACCCATTAATATCCATGGAGACAAGGAAGCGAGCTGATATAAATCAGAGGCAAGGCCGCAACAGTCAAAGTCAGAGCGGGGGGGATGTGGCAGCAGTGATGCTGGGACTCGAGTTGGCTAAATCCTTTAGTGCTACTTGAGGTCAGTGTGGCTTTGCAGTGGCAGTTTGTCTGTTTTCTCTTCCCTGTCTCTGTTTTTGGCAAATACGGGAAGAGACATTTAAGATCACGTTTCCCTGCACTTAAATCTGACCTGTATGTTTTTGTTTCAGTGTGGCTGTCCAGTGCCAATGGTGACATGATTTACACACGATCACACACATACACATACTCTCCTGGCTGTATCCAGAGCTGACATTCTGATGGCTTAATTAACCCACTGCTGATTTCAGTGTATTTGCTGTGGATGTGTTGCTAGGTAATAAAATATCTGCTCGATTACAGCTGTATTTAGGGTGTGCTGGATACTCCCCCCAAGAAATTGCTAAAATAGTTGTGTTACTTCACCTCATGCGTTGTCCATACTTGAGTCTTGGGTGAAAATATTTGTTCAAACTGTAACTGCTAAGATGTCCTTTAGCGGATACATTTTCATTTATAGCATCAATGTGTCAAAAACGTTGTGTGAGTTTTTCAGCCATATCAAAACTTTCATTTGCGAAATCACACACCTCTAAAGCTAGAAGAATATTGCAGCCAACCCAGACTCCAGGTCTCCAAGTCTGGACCTGTGCTGTGTCATCTGCCTAGTCAGTAAAAGTTGTATAATTCACTTAATGATAGTAGAATTAGTTTGTCTAGAAACCTGTTGTTCATATTCATACAGTTTCTTATTTTCTCCTCTGTAAATAGCAGTGGGGCTGTATTGGTCATGAGACACTGCCTTCATTAAAGTGTCCAGGAGATAAATGCCACTAAAGGGCAAGTTGGCATAACACAGCTGGTTGTTAAGGAAGAGATATTTTAAGCCAATTTAGGAAAGGAACTCGTTAACCTTTAGACAGGAACTTGCTACTTTTTGTCACAAGGAGCGTCGAAAGGAGCATAGAATGAGTGGTAGAGAAACCCGTGGACATAGTTAGGAAATAACAGGAAGACAGGAAAGACGAATGAATGAGACTGTCTGTGTGAGACAGCGGGACAGGGACTCGTTTTTTTTATCTAAGAAGTTCGCTCAGAGAAAATAGGAATTCAAAGGTACTCATAGAAGAAGAGGAACAAGCAAAGAAAAAGAACGGAGATGAGAAAAAGGACTCATGGTGCTGCTGGGGAGGGGGATGGTGTTAGCCAGTGTGTGTGTGTGTGGGGGGGGGGGGGGGGCTGGAGCGTACAGTTGTTGACTTTGGGTAGACTGAGTATGACATCATTCCTCGGCTGATTCCACAGGAAATAAGGTCACAGTGGGAGTCTCGGCCAAGCGGGGAAGGACGCCCGTTTCAAGCTAGGTGCACAAGCACACAGATGAATGCATTCATTTACACACACACACACACACACACACACACACACACACACACACACACACACACACACACACACACACACACACACACACACACACACACACACACACACACACACACACACACACACACACACACACACACACACACACACACACACACACACACACACACACACACACACACACACACACACACACAGAACTTTTAAGAAAGTGATATCATCATTCACCACTCCCACTGCCTGCTGGGATAGCATCCAGCAGCAGCTAGTGCACTCTTGATGCTTGCAAGTCACTTTTTCATCTGAAATGATTTACGCTTCGTGGGAGGCTTTGCTGCGTAAGTGTTTGGGCCTCCCTCTCTGTCACCATGGAAACCACCACAACATGTTTATAAGTAGTTGATGGGACTCCCCTTACTCTGAATATCAGTTGTGCAATCGGACTGGCTGATTGGGGGGGCTCCCCCGCAGAACCCCGGCACCAGGGGAGATCAAATGGAGACTGGATGAGTTTTATTTCAGAACTCTGACTGTGTTGATGTGGGTGTGGCGGATTGTGTGAACTTTTACTGTGTTTGAGACAGCGTGTGTACGTGTTGCAAAATGTTCCAGGACATTATGACTCATTAGAAGCTTGGGTGTCAACCGCTCCCCCCACCCGTCTCCTTAGCCTCCCTTTTTAAATGCACCCTTTAAACTCACCCTTCACCCAGCTCCACCCAAACTGGGCCAAGGTTTTTCCTAAAATCTTATCACCAGCTAATCAAGAAGAGAGACAAGGAAGAGCATTCCACTTAATCTGCCTGTGTCTTATATTAAAGGGGCCCTATTATGCAAATGTTCAGGTCCATATTTGTATTTTTTTGTCTCTACTCTGACACGTTTACATGCTTTAATTTTCAATAAGGGCTTTATTTTCCTCGAATGTCCCGCCCCTTAGCCAATCACGTACAATATGTCCGAGTCCTAGCCAATAGAAGCATTAGTGTTACATGGTGATGTCACGACATTAGGGAAGTAAACAAAGGAGTCCAATGGAGGCGTTTAAGGCAGGAGGGGAGTGTGTGGGAGAGAACATCCTTCTGGGGGGGAACTTTGGGATTTCATGAATACACAACAATCTATTGATCACACTACAGGAAAGGGATAAACCCCCAAAAGCACAATAAGGCCCCTTTTATAAGTAGTAATTGCACCTCTTGTAGAATGTAACTTAGTTGCTTTTATAAAAATTATAATTGGAGCAATGGTTTACCACTTTGAAGATCTTTGAGTGAGCGGTCTGATTAAATGAAAACCATATGTTTATCAATCAGCCAAGGGTTCAAGAATATTGCCAGAAGAGACGAGTGATTTGAGAGGATGAGTGAACAGAAAGCAGCATCTTCTGTCAGGTCCCAGCTCACCTGGTAGGCCTGTAAGTGTTGGACATATTTGAGATGTGAAACGCAGAAAGCTGCTACCCTCTAGCGACCCTCAGCCTTCACTGTTCCAGAGAACACAGTGTCGGCTTGCAGGCCAACCTCAACTCTGATTTTTGATATGGAAAGGATCTAGCTCCATCTACAGGATGCTCTGTGAACTAACACTAGTGTGTCAAGATCTGAATCTGAATCACTTCCCCAGGAAGGTTTTAACATGTGAGGTTTTCTTCAGTTTTAGGACGTATTGTGTTGAAACAGTACCCCCATTTTTTTTACATTATGACTGTGAGACTGTTGGGAGGAAAGGGTGGTGCAAGAAACATTACTATTGTGTGTCAGAGAGAATAGATTCTAAAGGCTATTGGCTTTGTTGAATTCCTGAATTATTTAGTTTACTTGGATAATATTGCCCAAGGTGCATGGCAACATTATGTTACGGTGGTTTGTTTGGGGCAAACACACTTATCCAACACACATTTTAGTATTCAAGTGCGGATTTAAAGAGAGTGAGAGTGGCAGTCATACAAAATGCTGTTACTGTTAATGTCCTGCAGGTCACCCTTGAAAAAGAGATCTTTTGATCTCAAGGGGCTTTCACCTGGTTAAATAAAGGCTACAACAGCACTGATTTATCATTTGTTTTACATATAAAGTGAAATTATATGATTACTTCTAAATTTAAATCTATTAAAGGTGGGGTAGGTAATTTTCTCGAGTGTGCTAGAATTTGAAAATACACAACCGGAAAAAATCTGCCACTTCCTTACAGAGCCCAGTGTTTCCCATACATTGATTTATTTGTGGCGGGCCGCCACAATTAAATCTCGTCTGCCACAAATGGATCTCATAAAAAAAAATATATATATTATTATTTTATTTTTTTATTTTTTTATTTTTTTATTTTTTTTTGGTAGTCTAATGGATAGTGAGGTGGGCTGACGATTGGAAGGTTGCGAGTTCAAATCCTGCCTGGAACACCACTACTAGTGTGCCCTTGAGTAAGGCACTTAGCCCTCGGTTACTCCAGGGAGAATGTCCCTGTAATTGGTCATTGTAAGTAGCTGCGAAGGTGTCTGCGAAATGCCTGAATTGTAAATTGTAAATGATATTTTTGGGAGAATAAACCCCACGGATCCTCGACTCTGGTGTGTTTCACTCATTAACAACGCAACACAGAGCAACAAGATCGTTGTCTACAGTAGCCATGAACTCTCATGTATTATCTTATTTGAGCGGGGGGGTGGATGCATGGACCACCCAAATAGGTTAAGGGGCCTTTGGCTTTTCTTGTCGGGGGGGGGGGGGGGGTTGCGGTGCGGTGCCCCCACAAATAGAATCAAATTCTGTGGGAAACACTGAGAGCCCCTCTTCCAACACACACGAACGCGCACATGACCAATGAGGGCACGAGATAAGTTTGTGCACAGATGGAAGGCTGACAGGCAGGTAGGCCATCCAGTTACTTTAGCCGGGCCGGCTCAGATGATTGGTCGTGCTTTTTACAGCTCCACGGCTTCCACAGATGAAATGTTTTAATGGATTTTTTGTCAAAGCACTTCAGATATTCATTGCTATCGGGATGTTAAGAGCATTCCATGGAATATAACAAAAAGTGTATCTCGAGCCGGTTTCTCAAACTTACCTACCCCACCTTTAAATTGTTGAAAAAACAGTAAAAAATAAAAATTCAGCAGCTAATAATAAAATCAATTTTCATCAGATGGAATACCATTTGCTGAGATTTGCTGTAAATTATTCAGATCTGCAGCAAAAAGTGCAATGGCTACTTGTACATGCTGACACATTTCTCCCTACGAACATTTCTGTCATCATTTATTCTTCTATCTGAAAAAAAAAGAAATAGGAGTTGATCTGCTCTGCCATTGGCTGTGATTGAGTAAGTCAGAAGAGTTGGTTTTCAAATAAAACCATGTGATGTAAGTCCAGAGATTGTATTACTTTGAGATTTGCTCTCTTGATGCATGAAACATATCGGGGAGGAACACACACAATAAAAAGGAAGGAAGAAGAAAAAGCAGGTTTGTCGTCTGTGTTCTTAACTGTCCAAAGATGTAAAGTTATTGTGTTGGATATACTTGTAATTAAACGCTCACAATCGTTTGAAGTCTCTTACTGCATTCTGGTGACAGCTCAGAGGCTGTCACCAGATGAGGCTCATCTCTATTGCTGATGTAGGATTACTGTAGCTCACTAACTTCAAATCTTAAGATAGCATGGGAAGGTAATGCAAAACCTACCCTGGTAGCTATGTGTATAAATATGAAAAGCCATGCTGACCAAGGAAGGCCTGGAGTTTGTTGTTATTAAAGATGACTTGTTGACAGGCTGTTTTTTACAAGAGGGGGAGGGGTGCGATTCTCCCGTCAGATTTTCCAGATGATATAGTATTTTAAATAGGCAGTCTAGTATGGATTTCTATGAATATTGTTATAACATGAGACTTGTTAAGGAAGTTGTATTGGCTTAAACTTCATGTTTCATTCATGTCTTTAATGAGTTGCAGTACTCGGAGAATGCATGTGGGTTAGAGCCTTGCAGGATGATATTTTCAGCCGATATCAGGTTGTCTCAGATATATTTTTGTTGGCCTGTATGTTGCCAAATATGCAAAAGGAAACGGCAAAGCTATTAACAACTGAATACAAGTTTGGTAGTATTTAAAGCTCACATAAAATATTTGAACCTTACAAAAACCTAAGTGTCAAAATTACAAATCATAGTTTTTTACTATGTTTTACTCTGGAGCAGAAATTTAGTAATTTATTAAGTAAAAATAGTCTGTCAAATAACTCCCGACAAACCCATTCTTTATACATAGCTGTTTTATATGGAAATACCGACATAACGTATTATTAAATAGATTTAGATGTGCAGATGTTGTTATTCTCAAACAGGCTGCTGGATTTCCTCTCGTAGGTCATGATACAAGATGATAATCGCCAAAATTAACAAGTCACCTGACAGTATCTTGGTTTGTTTGCAAAAAGCCAGTGGGAACAGGAACCAGACCAGAACTAAAATGTAACAACATATACTTTTTTTCCCAAATTACAGGTGTGAAAGCACTTTAGAGTATCCCCAGATATTTTGTGACATTTTTAGTATTTTCAATACTGGACTTTTGGCTGCTGTGCTACTTGAGCTTGTGACATTTTTATTACAGGAGAGCCTCTGCCTCCGCTCAGACAGATACAGACAGCTTCAGCAGCTGTTTCTCTCACGGTTCCCATGTTATCCTCCTCTCATTCGGATGTGAGGTAGACCGTGACAGGGACTGATTCACTTCATCTATCTCGGAGGCACCCGGTTCATTCTCCGCAGTTTTTTAGAGAGGAGGTTCCCAAGGCAACTGTGTGTGTGTGTGTGTGTGTGTGTGTGTGTGTGTGTGTATCCTTCTTGAGAGGAAGTGAGACTGGGAAATAAAGAACGGAGCTGCGATGTGAACTGCGTTTCCTGCTGTTGGCACGGTAACCCTGGGAGCATTCCACCCGCCACTCAATCCAGGGAAGGGGTTATCGCCATGGAGATGGCATTTGGCAGGCTTTTTCTAAAGTGTGTGTGTGTATAATCACAGAAATAAGGAGGGAGATCTGCCTCAGTGATATCAGGTTCAAGTTTAAACTTGATTTGCCCCCGGTGGGCAGTTTGTATCACTGCTAGTGATACAAATATTTCCTTTTTCTAACTGCCGGCTGTGTTAAAAACGTCTCCATTTAGTTGATTTCTCCACAGTTTCAAAACCACTGTTTTGTATGGAGGATTTTTTTTTTTGCATTTTGCACAAACATTTTCAAAGTCATTATAAAGCACCTTTAAGTTAGACCCTCCAGAAAAACGCGGGCAAAAATCCTTTATTATGCGGGCTAAATTCCTTGATTATGCGATTAAACATGCAGGGTTTTTATGTGATTTTATGCGGTGAAATTGCGGGAAGTTGCGAAATATGCGGAAAGTTGCGAAATATGCTAAATATGCGGGGAAAAAGAATAAAATATTTTTTAAATATTGGGCTGTCTTATTTATTCTCTCTCACACACAACCTGCCACTAACGTTAAACCCCTTTACTATTCAATTAAACACATTCAATGTTTATTTATTGTAAAAGCAATTGGGCTTTTTTAATCTCGCCCCCCCCACACACACACACACGCACACACACACACACACACACTTCTCCGCCTCATTCCGTTTTCATTTACTCGTTCGTTATCTGACCAGCTTCAATCTTGTAGGCTACTCACTTCGTTTCTTGTAGCCCTGGAAAGGGTTTTGGAGGTTGATGCCTCGCTGAACGTGAGTTGTTTGGCTTTCTTGTCCGCAGCAGCAGAAAGCATTTTCGAATGTTTGAATGAATCAAAGTGGGTCGTCCCCGTCGATTTTCTCTTATGCTCCAACACACAGTTGCACGGGGTGCAGAAGAGTTTCCCCCCACTTTTTGCCCGGTCTTTAGTAGAAATGTTCGTCGGTAAATGAGATGGATTCGATTTTTTCATCTTGGTGTTTTCTCTATCGTGTGAGCTCCACACGTTGACTCTATACAGTGTTGTTTACATTCTGTGATGCGCGAGCTGATGACGTCACGTCAAGACGAGTCAACTTTTTTTCCCCTCAACTTTGTGTGGAAAAATGCGGGGATTATGCGGCTTTTTGATAAATATGCGGCCTTTTAAAATGCGCGCCATTTTGCTGATTATGCGGTAAATTCTGCGATCGCAGAATCGCGTTTGTCTGGAGGGTCTATTAAGTATATCTAATAACTTTACGTTAGTGAGAGTTTGTAAGTTGGATAATTTGTGTGTGTGTAGTCACGTGCGCAGATAAGTGTGAAGTCTGCCTGGTACCTGAAGCAGAAATAAGCATGAAATCGGATGCTATATTTACACAGATACATTTACAGCAGACAGCCACTTTCACTGAGCTGGTGTGTGTGTGTGTGTGTGTGTGTGTGTGTGTGTGTGTGTGTGTGTGTGTGTGTGTGTGTGTGTGTGTGTGTGTGTGTGTGTGTGTGTGTGTGTGTGTGTGTGTGTGTGTGTGTGTGTGTGTGTGTGTGTGTGTGTGTGTGTGTGTGTGTGTGTGTGTGTGTGTGTGTGTGTGTGTGTGTGTGTGTGTGTGTGTGTGTGTGTGTGTGTGTGTGTGTGTGTGTGTGTGTGTGTGTGTGTGTGTGTGTGTGTGTTGTTATGTTCTCACTTTTCAACTTGTCTCAAAAGAATGGAGAAAGTGGATCCAGTTCAGTGAAAACTTGCACACCCACACATAAATGATCAATGCTTATGTCCTTCTAAAAACCCTATTAGGGCCATGTGTCCACTTCAGTGGGTTTTTAACAGTTGCCGTTTGACAACCGATCCTTTGCTCCGGTCCTTCCGCTCCGACCATCACGCATGTATTTGATCAATGGCGTGAAGGCTGCTGACTCACCTGTTCCTGTAGCACAGGGGTTGGATTAGTTCTGTGTGACGTAACACTCAACACACACTCGTACACACCCTAACACCCCCTTCAACATCCATCAGTCCTTTCTGCCCTCTCTTTCACATTCCCCTTACCATCTCTGCCTCGCTCTACTCTTGCTAACCCAGCATCTTAAAGCAATACATGCATTTTGATATACAGTGCTCAATTTGCTACTTGAAATATAGGAACTATGATTATCAAAATCATTCACCATCAACATGCTGCCTCATAATAATATAATAATAATAATAATAATAATACTTCATTTATAAAGCACACTTTAAAAACAACGTTATCTCAAGGTGCTTCACAATGCTATAAGGAGAGAATAATAAAACAAATAAAATAAAAAGTTATCTAATGAGCATATTGAATAAAATATGCTAATATAAAAAAAGGTTAAGAGGATAAAGAATAAAAAATGCTTCAGTACCTCTTCATAATATAAGTACAACAAATATATATCTTATTAAACATAATTGAACTTACTTTTGAGGCATTGCTCTTTCTGAATGGACCTTTCATTGAAAAATACAGACTTTTAACAGTATCAAATAATAGCAGTTTAGATGTAATTCTTATTTAGCCTTGGTGCTTGTATTGATCTTAAAGCTTAACGGGTCCAAACACTTAACTTTTTGTATATTTAAGTGTATTTCTAAACTTTGGATTTGAACCAAAAAGTGTCTATAAAACTACAATTTAGGCATTTAGCAGACACTTTATTCCAAAGCGACTTACAATGACCAATTACAGGGACATTCTCCCTGGAGTAACTGAGGGCTAAGTGCCTTACTCAAGGGCACACTAGAAGTGGTGTTCCAGGCGGGATTTGAACTCGCAACCTTCCGATCATCAGCCCACCTCACTATCCATTAGACCATTTTTTTTTTTCATGAGATCCATTTGTGGCGGATGATATTTATTTGTGGCGGCCTCCATGCATGGGAAACACTTGTTGTGTCACTAGAGATTCTGATCAACTCAAGTCAAATGTTCGCTCTTCTTTTAGCTTTGCTTTGGCCTCCTCCAACTCCTAAGGGAAATAACTAGCTCTTAAACGTCTTAACGCCTCACTCATTTCACCAGCTAGTCACTAACTATGTCTGTCTTTTGGTAATGCTATTGGTAGCTCATCTGGGTGGACACTGGTCTCACCCACACATCACTTCTGACCTTATGTGTCCCTCCCGTTTGGAACAGTTAGTCCCAAGAGTTGCATCCATGTGACCTGAGCAGACTGCAGCCACTGCCCAACAAACTTTAGTGAAACGTTTGTATTCATGCCACCCGCACAGTCCTGGGTTAAGTAATTAATGTGTTAGGTTATTTAGTTGTTGTGACAGTGACATGTTTTTAAAAAGATGCGTGAAGTTTAACACTTAAGATGAAATCAGAGGCTGGTTTTAGGACCAAGCAGATCCTTTTTCCTGAGGGACAGAGTTACACCGACTGTCAGTCAGAGAGGAAAAGAGCACACAGCTGCCCTATGGCATCTGTCCTGGCTCCCTTTACACACACACACACACACACACACACACACCCACACCCACACACACACACACACACACACACACACACACACACACACACACACACACACACACACACACACACACGTATCTCTTTATACAGAGATGTATGGTACCACAAGTGCATCGCTACAATTGAGAGGAAGTGGTGGGAACTCTCAGTGATCAGACCGAGCAGCAGAGATAGGGAGAGTGAGAGAGAGAATTGGAGAGAGGGGTGAGAGGTTCAACATGACCTGAAAGCCGAGTGAAAAAGTGAGATGGCAGTCCATAGATTGTGTGTGTGTGTGTGTGTGTGTGTGTGTGTGTGTGTGTGTGTGTGTGTGTGTGTGTGTGTGTGTGTGTGTGTGTGTGTGTGTGTGTGTGTGTGTGTGTGTGTGTGTGTGTGTGTGTGTGTGTGTGTGTGTGTGTGTGTGTGTGTGTGTGTGTGTGTGTGTGTGTGTGTGTGTGTGTGATCGGTATGTGACCTTGGCTTCAGTACAGAGTCCAGTTGTTCCAACGAATTCAGTAGGGCGTACAGGGAGCTGAGAGGAGTTACCCTAAAAACCCAAGGTGACTCACTTATTTATCTGGAAGTCAGACGCACACATGGATAAATCCTAAGTATCTAGCATGAGAATAGCTGTTGCTCATTTGTTATCAACACAACCTGTTGACAATGATACAGAGACGTTAACAGCTTACAAAGGGATGAAATATGGGTCACAAGGGCAGCAGGAACAAGGAGTCCCGTGGATTAAACAACATCCAAATATAATACGGAAACAGGAATAGAAGCATAGTAACGGAAAGAAAATCACAAGAAAATATTCAGGATGTAGACAAATGCAGTGTACCGATATTTAAGTGTTCCTGTTGTGGGAAATGCACATCATTTAGGTTTTTAGAACGTTTTTTTACCCTGTCAACTTCATGACCCCAGATTGTTTGAAAGTCTGTTTCTGAAAAAGTATATATAATGTAAAGTAGAAATGTATATTTCAGCTTAAATATATCCTTCTGTTACTTTTATATATAGAGACCATCATGCTGAGAAAGTGACCTCTTCCTTGTCGTTTACAGTTAGCATTAAGCATTGATGGTACAGTCCATGGTACAGTATGTGTAAGCAGTGATATGGCACACATTTGGTGTATTGTCTTAGTCTTAGAGGGACCCGTCTTAGAGGTTTCAAATGCGTTACGTCTGTGCTGAGGCGCTGTCAGGCTTCAGGTTGGTGTTTCTTGGCACTGAAGAGGTTTGATCTGGCAGCAGAGCTGGGTGAAAGGGCAGCCTCTGCAACCTACTTTTATTTACTATTATCTAGTATCATATATGCTATTTCCAAAGGGTGTAAAGGTTGGCTTTATGTGTAATTTGATCACAACTGCTAGATTTAAATTTAGCAACTACGTACCAAAAGCATTAGGAAAGGAATCTAAAATTAAAGTATTTTCCCAGGTGTCATTAATGGATTACTTAAATTAGGTCATCATCCTACTTCTGACATTTTAAAGACCAACAATTAAATAATTAATCAAGAAGATAACTGTCAAATCACAAAAAAATAAAAAAAATAAAAAAAAACTTATTACATGTTTGGATGAGCATGTTTTACCAATTGTCTGACACTTTATCAACTCATAGCTTATTTAAATATGAGTAACAGCCATTATTATATTGATCAGCTCTCATAGAGATTATAATGTTTTAGCAAAAGGGAATGCGGCTCTAAGTTTCTAAGCAAGCCCTTGCTTAGGCATTACTGTACGTCAACAGATATTTCAACAGGTGCTTGCCCGCTGATACACCACTCCTTCCTAAATTACCTCTGTGAAAATAATTCAGCTCACTTGTCCATCCCACTCGCGCGGAAAAAGCTTTCCCGTCGGCAGTGAAATTATTGCGATCCCTCACTTTGAGTTGTCACTTCCCACTGGCTAACTTTAGTAAAGGCAGCATCTGAGGAGGGCTCAGATCCTGCAAAACGCTACACACAGATATGCAACATGGCTGCCCCCTCCTGCCCCCCCCCCCCCATGGTGCTCAGGACAGCCGGTGCACTCTGTGTGTGTGTGTGTTGCCAGACCCCGGCATGGCTCATGTTTCTCAGTGCAGTCTGTCAGAGCCCAGCTTGGAGCGGCAGGCACCAGTGAGGCTACACCAAATACATCCATCCTGAGCTGACAGGGGGGGACATCACAGGCTTTCTACCCCAGAGAGAAGCTGCTGTTTGGGGCTGAGGTTTGGTCATAAAACAGCCCAGTACCATGGTCCTGCCTCCCGGCCTTCACAGCAGCACGGGAGTCTTAAGGAACATTTCTTTGCACAGACACGCTGCTGGATTACTGCGTTACAGGACACAGCTTTGGGAGCCTGTACATGCGAGTAGAGGAGAAACATTTTGTGAGTGATTGTCAAAGAGCGTGAAATCACACACATGCTGTCCTGAGGCGTTTGTCCGTTTTTCTTTTTTGGTTAGCGGATATCTGAGCTGTTAAGTGGAACTTATTTTCCAAAAGGTCCCCTCGGTTTCCACTCAACGGTTGTTTAAGTTGCTGGACAAGCTGGTCCGTTTGTAGTCGGCGTGTCAGTAGCCGCCCTGGTGGCCCTGCCTGGTGGGGGGTTACGCGTCTCGTCCCCCACCATGATGATCAAGGAGGCGTCGTTACGTGGAGACCCTGATCTGAGAGGGGAGCTAGCCTTTCTGGCCAAGGGGTGTGACTTTGTCCTCCCCTCTCGCTTCAAGAAGAGACTAAAGTCCTTCCAGCAGCAACAGGTCAGTCGGTGCATCGAGCAGGATGGACAGGTGCAGCGCTGGACGTGCACCCATAATGCAAACTCATGAGAAATATGAAGTCGCACAACAATATCCTCAAATCCTTCTACTAATCTTTTAATTGATATCTCTCTGTTCTTCTTTGTGTCTCTCTTTCACATACACTTGTTTGTATATTATACACTCAAAAGCTTACAGTCGATTCTTCTTTTTGCTTTCATACAAACAGAATGACATGCCAGGGATGACAGACTATTCTGAGGCAGATACCAGCAGGATATTAATAGGGCAGATGGTGCAGGAATAGAGTGATAGAATGAACTCTTTGCAGACGGGTGGGGGGGGGGGGGACCGATACAGCTGTCCTAAACACACACACACACACACACACACACACACACACACACGCACACGCACACACACACACACACACACACACACACACACACACACACACACACACACACACACACACACACACACACAGTATGGCGGCCATCAGGAAGTCACACACCAGGCATCAGGGAGCTCCTGCTCCATCTCACTGAATAGTTCTGATTGAAACAGTGCTATTAAATACTGCTTTCAGGTCTTTCCACTTGTTATCATCTGTGAACCGCATCAATAGTCTTGAATTGGATATCTCTTTATCATTGCAAATATGATACATTTGTCTTGTTTTTAGATTTGTTTTAAATATCTTGGTGTTCAAATTATTCTTCTGAAGACAGTCACCATATGTTGTTTCATGAAGTGAGACTTGTGTTATGTTTCAAATCAAGATGGCTGGCAGTAACCCACAAAAGCAATTTTCTCAAATTTGATATTTTGGAGCGATTTACACATAGTTCTTCCCAATCTGAGACAAAATAAACAATGTCCAATACAGCTGTCATCTACTCCTTTTTGTAATTCATTTGGTGTTTAAGCTAAAATGGCAGAGTTCAAGTGTTTATTTAACCTTTTTAGTCACTTAAGATTTAACAGAGTAGAATATATTAAGTTAAACCCAACATAGTTTTCACTGCAACAGTCTCGTGCCATCTGGAGATTTTATGACATCAATTTAAAAAGTGCTGACTATAAAAGAAGTCTCTTGTTGTTTGTACTTTATTTATGACTCACTGGGATTTTCCACCACATCCCTTGATCCTCGTAAAGTTACGTTGTACACTGTATATAGTTGTACATTAAAAGGAATTTTGATTTCTAAAAATGTTTGGATCAAGTCAAAATCAGGCAGCGATTTGACTCTAGAGTCGATATTTTAAATGAAATGTGCGAAGTATAGCTCAGAAACAACAAGTTCCATCAATCACTCACCTACAGGTGTTTCAGTCATTAGCATGCTGTCTATGGAAGATGTTGCATTAGTTTCTAGCTTTCCTTTAAGATTTGGTTCACAAACTATATTACTATTTAAAAATATTCAAATCAACTCTGTTCTTGTTACAGATGACAGATTAAAAAGAGATGCAGATCTGAGTTGTAGAGTTCCCACTCCAGCTATCACTCCTGACCCTGCTATTCATTTAGAAAGATAGATAGATGGATAGATAGATAGATTGATAGATAGATTGATATATGGATAGATAGATTGATTGATTGATAGATAGATAGATAGATAGATTGATAGATAGATAGATGGATAGATGGATAGATGGATGGATTGATAGATAGATAGATATATAGATAGATAGATAGATACTTTATTGAACCAAATTTGGGAAATGTTTGCGTTGCAGCAGCATAAAAAAACACAAGGCAATGTACACAAGAGAAATTAAGACACAAGAAATAAACTGTCCAAAATATTTCAGAAATAGAAATAAAATAGCATTACAACATTTAAAAGTTAAGGAATATAACATTTAAAAAATATATATACATGTGGAAATACAAATTTCCAGTGAGAAATATAATGCAGGATATTATTGGGCAAGAATGGATTATTCAATATTAAACAGAATACGAAATATGTAATGAACAGTGGAAAACTGTGAAAAACAGTAGAAAACAGTAGAAAACAGTAGAAAACAGTGAAAACAGTAAAAACAGTAGAAAACAGTGAAAACAGTAGAAAACAGTGAAAACAGTGGAAAACAGTGAAAACAGTGGAAAACAGTGGAAAACAGTGAAAACAGTGAATACAGTGAAAACAGTAAAAACAGTAGAAAACAGTGAAAAACAGTGAAAAACAGTAGAAAACAGTGAAAACAGTAAAAACAGTAGAAAACTGTGAAAACAGTAAAAACAGTAGAAAACTGTGAAAACAGTAGAAAACAGTGGAAAACAGTAGAAAACAGTGGAAAACAGTGAAAACAGTAAAAACAGTAGAAAACTGTGAAAACAGTAGAAAACAGTGGAAAACAGTGGAAAACAGTGGAAAACAGTGAAAACAGTAGAAAACAGTGGAAAACAGTGAAAACAGTAGAAAACAGTGAAAACAGTGGAAACAGTAGAAAACAGTGGAAAACAGTGAAAACAGTAGAAAACAGTGAAAACAGTGGAATACAGAGAAAACAGTGGAAAACAGTGAAAACAGTGGAAAACAGTGAAAACAGTAGAAAACAGTGGAAAACAGTGAAAACAGTAGAAAACAGTGGAAAACAGTGAAAACAGTAGAAAACAGTGAAAACAGTGGAATACAGAGAAAACAGTGGAAAACAGTGAAAACAGTAGAAAACAGAGAAAACTGTGGAAAACAGTGAAAACAGTAGAAAACAGAGAAAACTGTGGAAAACAGTGAAAACAGTGAAAACAGTGGAAAAAAGTAGAAAACAGTGAAAACAGTAGAAAACAGTAGAAAACAGTGGAAAACAGTGAAAACAGTAGAAAACAGTAGAAAACAGTAGAAAACAGTGAAAAACAGTGGAAACAGTGAAAACAGTAGAAAACAGTAGAAAACAGTAGAAAACTGTAGAAAAACAGTAGAAAACAGTAGAAAACAGTGAAAACAGTAGAAAACAGTAGAAAACAGTGGAAACAGTAGAAAACAGTGAAAACAGTGGAAAAAAGTAGAAAACAGTGAAAACAGTAGAAAAACAGTGGAAAACAGTAGAAAACAGTGAAAACAGTAGAAAACAGTAGAAAACTGTAGAAAAACAGTGGAAAACAGTAGAAAACAGTAGAAAACAGTGAAAACAGTGGAAAAAAGTAGAAAACAGTGAAAACAGTGAAAACAGTAGGAAAAAGTAGAAAACAGTGAAAACTGTAGAAAAACAGTGGAAAACAGTAGAAAACAGTAGAAAACAGTAGAAAACTGTAGAAAAACAGTAGAAAACAGTGAAAACAGTAGAAAACAGTAGAAAACAGTAGAAAACAATAGAAAACTGTAGAAAAACAGTAGAAAACAGTGAAAACAGTAGAAAACAATAGAAAACTGTAGAAAACAGTGAAAACAGTAGAAAACAGTAGAAAACTGTAGAAAACTGTAGAAAAACAGTGGAAAACAGTAGAAAACAGTGAAAACAGTGGAAAAAAGTAGAAAACAGTGAAAACAGTAGAAAAAAGTAGAAAACAGTGGAATACAGAGAAAACAGTGGAAAAAAGTAGAAAACAGTAGAAAACAGTAGAAAACAGTGGAATACAGAGAAAACAGTGGAAAACAGTGGAATACAGAGAAAACAGTGGAAAACAGTGAAAACAGTAGAAAACAGTGGAAAACAGTGAAAACAGTGAAAACAGTAGAAAACAGTAGAAAACAGTGGAATACAGAGAAAACAGTGGAAAACAGTGAAAACAGTAGAAAACAGTGGAAAACAGTGAAAACAGTAGAAAACAGTGGAAAACAGTGAAAACAGTAGAAAACAGTGAAAACAGTGGAATACAGAGAAAACAGTGGAAAACAGTGAAAACAGTAGAAAACAGAGAAAACTGTGGAAAACAGTGAAAACAGTAGAAAACAGAGAAAACTGTGGAAAACAGTGAAAACAGTGAAAACAGTGAAAACAGTGGAAAACAGTGAAAACAGTAGAAAACAGAGAAAACTGTGGAAAACAGTGAAAACAGTGAAAACAGTGAAAACAGTGGAAAACAGTGAAAACAGTAGAAAACAGTGGAAAACAGTGGAATACAGAGAAAACAGTGGAAAACAGTGAAAACAGTAGAAAACAGAGAAAACTGTGGAAAACAGTGAAAACAGTGAAAACAGTGAAAACAGTGGAAAACAGTGAAAACAGTAGAAAACAGTGGAAAACAGTGGAATACAGTGAAAACAGTGAAAACAGTGAAAACAGTAGAAAACAGTGGAAAACAGTGAAAACAGTGAAAACAGTAGAAAACAGTAGAAAACAGTGGAATACAGAGAAAACAGTGGAAAACAGTGAAAACAGTAGAAAACAGTGGAAAACAGTGAAAACAGTAGAAAACAGTGGAAAACAGTGAAAACAGTAGAAAACAGAGAAAACAGTGGAAAACAGTGAAAACAGTAGAAAACAGAGAAAACTGTGGAAAACAGTGAAAACAGTAGAAAACAGAGAAAACTGTGGAAAACTGTGGAAAACAGTGAAAACAGTGAAAACAGTGGAAAAAAGTAGAAAACAGTGAAAACAGTAGAAAACAGTAGAAAACAGTGGAAAACAGTGAAAACAGTAGAAAACAGTAGAAAACAGTAGAAAACAGTGAAAAACAGTGGAAACAGTGAAAACAGTAGAAAACAGTAGAAAACAGTAGAAAACTGTAGAAAAACAGTAGAAAACAGTAGAAAACAGTGAAAACAGTAGAAAACAGTAGAAAACAGTGGAAACAGTAGAAAACAGTGAAAACAGTGGAAAAAAGTAGAAAACAGTGAAAACAGTAGAAAAACAGTGGAAAACAGTAGAAAACAGTGAAAACAGTAGAAAACAGTAGAAAACTGTAGAAAAACAGTGGAAAACAGTAGAAAACAGTAGAAAACAGTGAAAACAGTGGAAAAAAGTAGAAAACAGTGAAAACAGTGAAAACAGTAGGAAAAAGTAGAAAACAGTGAAAACTGTAGAAAAACAGTGGAAAACAGTAGAAAACAGTAGAAAACAGTAGAAAACTGTAGAAAAACAGTAGAAAACAGTGAAAACAGTAGAAAACAGTAGAAAACAGTAGAAAACAATAGAAAACTGTAGAAAAACAGTAGAAAACAGTGAAAACAGTAGAAAACAGTAGAAAACAATAGAAAACTGTAGAAAACAGTAGAAAACTGTAGAAAACTGTAGAAAAACAGTGGAAAACAGTAGAAAACAGTGAAAACAGTGGAAAAAAGTAGAAAACAGTGAAAACAGTAGAAAAAAGTAGAAAACAGTGAAAACAGTGAAAACAGTAGAAAAAAGTAGAAAACAGTGAAAAAAGTAGAAAACAGTGGAAAACAGTGAAAACAGTAGAAAACAGTAGAAAACAGTGGAAAACAGTGGAAACAGTAGAAAACAGTGAAAACAGTGGAAAACAGTGAAAAACAGTGGAAACAGTGAAAACAGTGAAAACAGTGGAAAAAAGTAGAAAACAGTGAAAACAGTATAAAAACAGTGGAAAACAGTAGAAAACAGTGAAAACAGTAGAAAACAGTAGAAAACTGTAGAAAAACAGTGGAAAACAGTAGAAAACAGTAGAAAACAGTGGAAAAAAGTAGAAAACAGTGAAAACAGTGAAAACAGTAGAAAACAGTGAAAACTGTAGAAAAACAGTGGAAAACAGTGAAAACAGTAGAAAACAGTAGAAAACAATAGAAAACTGTAGAAAAACAGTAGAAAACAGTGAAAACAGTAGAAAACAGTAGAAAACAATAGAAAACTGTAGAAAAACAGTAGAAAACAGTGAAAACAGTAGAAAACAGTAGAAAACAATAGAAAACTGTAGAAAAACAGTAGAAAACAGTGAAAACAGTAGAAAACAGTAGAAAACAATAGAAAACTGTAGAAAAACAGTAGAAAACAGTGAAAACAGTAGAAAACAGTAGAAAACAATAGAAAACTGTAGAAAAACAGTGAAAACAGTAGAAAACAGTAGAAAACAGTAGAAAACTGTAGAAAAACAGTGGAAAACAGTAGAAAACAGTGAAAACAGTGGAAAAAAGTAGAAAACAGTGAAAACAGTAGAAAAAAGTAGAAAACAGTGAAAACAGTGAAAACAGTAGAAAAAAGTAGAAAACAGTGAAAAAAGTAGAAAACAGTGAAAACAGTGAAAACAGTAGAAAAAAGTAGAAAACAGTGAAAAAAGTAGAAAACAGTGAAAACAGTAGAAAACAGTGAAAACTGTAGAAAAACAGTGGAAAACAGTAGAAAACAGTAGAAAACAGTGAAAACAGTGAAAACAGTAGAAAACAGTAGAAAACAATAGAAAACTGTAGAAAAACAGTAGAAAACAGTGAAAACAGTGAAAACAGTAGAAAACAGTAGAAAACAATAGAAAACTGTAGAAAAACAGTAGAAAACAGTGAAAACAGTAGAAAACAGTAGAAAACAGTAGAAAACTGTAGAAAAACAGTAGAAAACAGTAGAAAACAGTAGAAAACAGTGAAAACAGTGGAAAAAAGTAGAAAACAGTGAAAACAGTAGAAAAAAGTAGAAAACAGTGAAAACAGTGAAAACAGTAGAAAAAAGTAGAAAACAGTGAAAAAAGTAGAAAACAGTGAAAACAGTAGAAAACAGTGAAAACTGTAGAAAAACAGTGGAAAACAGTAGAATCAGTAGAAAACTGTAGAAAAACAGTGGAAAACAGTAGAAAACAGTGAAAACAGTGGGAAAAAGTAGAAAACAGTGAAAAAAGTAGAAAACAGTGAAAACAGTAGAAAAAAGTAGAAAACAGTGAAAAAAGTAGAAAACAGTGAAAACTGTAGAAAAACAGTGGAAAACAGTAGAAAACAGTGAAAACAGTAGAAAACAGTGGAAAACAGTGAAAACAGTGGAAAACAGTAGAAAACAGTGAAAACAGTGGAAAACAGTGAAAACAGTGGAAAACAGTAGAAAACAGTGAAAACAGTAGAAAACAGTGAAAACAGTGGAAAACAGTGAAAACAGTGAAAACAGTAGAAAACAGTAGAAAACAGTGGAAAACAGTAAAAAAAGTGGAAAACAGTGGAAAACAGTGAAAACAGTAAAAAAAGTGGAAAACAGTGGAAAACAGTGAAAACAGTGAAAACAGTAGAAAACAGTAAAAAAAGTGGAAAACAGTGGAAAACAGTGAAAACAGTTGAAAACAGTGAAAACAGTGGAAAAAGTGGAAAACAGTGGAAAACAGTGGAAAACAGTGAAAACAGTTGAAAACAGTGAAAACAGTAGGAAACAGTGAAAACAGTGGAAAACAGTTGAAAACAGTGAAAACAGTAGAAAACAGTGAAAACAGTACTAACACAAAATCCCTTCTCTCTCTGATCAGGTCCAGGCCAAACCGGAGAAGAAGCCAGGCACACCTCCACCGGTTCCGGCCCTGGCCCCGACCACACCGACCCCCCCCCCGCGCACACCCAGCCCCCCCCCGGCTCCGGTGATCACCACCCCCCCCTCGCCGCCCCCTGCCATCAACATTCCCAGGTTCTACTACCCCCGTGGGCTCCCTGCCATGGGCCCGGCCCCCGGCCACGACGCCGCCATCGCTGCCATCGAGGCGGCCTACACTGAGTTCGAGGAGGAGAAGGCGGACATATATGAGATGGGCAAGATCGCAAAGGTCAGCAGTTCAACAGCAGACATTGCAATGATAATGATAATAATAAAGATTTATTTATATTACACTTTTCATACAACACATGCAGCTCAAAGTGCTTTACACAATGACACATCACAAGTTAAAAATAAACAACAAGAGGTACATGTAGCAAAATATAACATGTTATCAGGTTAATAGACGCAAGGAGGTACAATGTATGATAATACAAATAATATAAAATAAATAATGTTTTCTCTCTGACACATAAGACACAAGGTGACTGAGTCGATGTAACAATATAAAATATAAAACCCCATAAAACAAAGTGAACATATACAGCCCAGTCTCACGGCATTTCGTGTTATAGCCACGAAATATATGTAATCTATTGATTCGTGTTCACCAAGCACGATTTTAAAAGCAATGTATTTCTATTGGTAGCATGTTTCGTGCCTGCACCACGTGTTTTTGTCCGGTCGGGTCTTGGAATACCAGAAGCTGTGTGGTTCATAAAAACATATTCTTACTCAATATCTTACCCTAACCCAATCCCTTTTATTTTAAATTGTATAATGTCTGAGTTTTGTTGCCGTCCGTGAGGTAATGAAATGGAGCTCAGAGCCTCAGAATACTGAAATCTGTATTTTTTTAAATATTTTTTTCCTTCTAATTTGTTATTATGTGGTGCAGGCACGAAACATGTAGTTACCAATAGAAATACATTGCTTCTAAAATCGTTCTGTCAGAATACTGAAATCTCAATTTTTGTAAATCTGTTTTTCCTTCTAATTTGTTATCATTTACATTGCTTTTAAAATCGTGCTGTGTGACACGAAAAAAAGGGGAAAATCGTGTTGGTGAACACGAATCAATAGATTAAAAATCGTGTTGGTGAACACGAAATGCCGTGAGACTGTGTTGACATATAGGTACAACAGAAATACAAATAAAAACATTATGACATATAAAATAAATAAAACAATATAAAGGCAGGTAGATAATTAAGACTAAATGTTATCGTCCTTAGGAACCTGCTCTGAAGTATGAAGCATCAGAAATTTGAAAAGAACAGCATCAATATTTCTTGGCACTCATGTAAGATTAACATCTTGCTACCAGACGCATTTACTCCATGGAGACATATTGTTCACATATCACTGCCCACACATTGTCTGGTTGATGCAGTGATGTAACAACAACATATTTCTAAGCAGTGTGATCTTTGATTTTGGAAAGAAAACAATGCGTTTTGATGTTTGTTCAGAACTATGAAAAAATCAGCATCAATATTTCTTGTCGGTAATTCATGTTTTGATCTTCCTACGACACAGATTTAATCCATGGAGAAAATAAATGTTTTTCAGATATCGCTGCCCACACATTGTCTGGTTGATGCAGCGCTGTTTTTGAATGCACTCTTTCCTAAGCAGTCTTATGACCAACTCAACTCTGTGGTTTGAACAACATGCGATTGATTTTCGGGGTAAGTTAATGGTTGTATTGTCTTTCTGTTCAGGCATGCGGGTGTCCACTCTACTGGAAGGGCCCCATGTTCTACACAGCAGGCGGTGAGAGGACGGGCTTCGTCTCCGTTCACTCCTTCGTTGCAACCTGGAGGAAGTAAGAGAGACCTCGAGTTCATCAAGTCCTACACATCCTAAGTCTTATCAGTCCATTTTAACTGTCCAAAACTGTCCTCTCCTGCAGGTTGTTGCACAGTTGCCATGACGATGCGTCAAAGTTTATCTCGCTGCTAGCCAAACCCAGCTGTAACTACCTGGAGCAGGAGGACTTCATCCCTCTGATGCAGGTACAGTTTAATCAACATCAATCAATCGTTGTTTCAGGTAGCAGAGGTGGGAAGTAGTGGAGTACAAATGCTTTGTTACTGTACTCAAGTACATTTTTCTAGTATCAGTACTTTACTCCACGACTTTTTACTTTTACTTCTTACATTTTGAATACAAATACCTGTACTTTCTAATTTCCAAACAAGCTGGTTCCTTTAGTTTGAATGTGTGTTTGGTGGCGTGATCATTATTATTTAGAGTCATTGCGTGCCTATTGATTTGAACACGATCCGTGTATCCATCATTTCCTGGTCTTCTCTAAAGAAGAGGGAGCAATGAAAACGTTGTCATGTTGCCGTTGTTCACCATGGAAACATTCATTAGCTAACAATGACATTATTGTTCTATTAATATAAAGGGAGGTCAGGTACTCTTTAAAACAGCTGCTAGTTATGGGTACTTTTTGCTTAAGTACATTTCAAAGCCCATACTTCTCTACTTTTACTTGAGTGAAGAAGTTTAGTCAGTACTTACTACCTCTCGCCACCTGAACAGTTTCTTCTCCTCCGCTACCGGCCTCTTAAACAAGTTCCGGCCCCCCCACTGACACTTTACCTCTGCCACATCATAGACTATATGCATTACATTAATGCACACAGTGTTCATACTCCTTTCTGCACATATTCCTATTTCACATTTCATAGTTTATATTCTAAAATTTGCTTTAATACAATTCTGTTTCCATGTAAATTACTGCTTTATTTAATTAACAGAGTATTTTCAAACACGAGTATCTGTACTTCTACTTGAGTAAAGGATGTGTGTACTTTTGCCATCTCTGTCAGGTTGTATCAAAGCTCTTCTCTCTTTACATGAAAGAACCACAAAACCACATTCATGCATTTGCAGAAATAAAGATGATGATATACAGTAAAAGACAAAGGATTGTATTTTGAGATTTGAAGAGCATTATCTTATAAGAATATATAAAAAGGAAATAAACGACATACTTAAATAAAACGACAACGATATGGATATACTAAATACAAGACGTGTAAAGTAAGCCTAAGAATTTTACAGACAGACATTTCACTCTCTCCGTGCTGTCTTCTGTATTTACCATCAAGACTGTTAAACACCTGAACTGTTGTAACAACATTCATCTGCTACTTACTGTAGTAATTATTTATCTATTAATCTAATATATCATTCCAATAACTTGTATATAGACTCGTATTGCACTATTCCACTTTTTTTTGTCTCACTTTTTTTAAAACTATGTTTCTTTTTGTATTACTTTCAATATAATATACTTTAATATTGTCTGCTTATCTGTATTATTGTGTTGCATTGTTGGAGAAGCCTGTGACCTAAGATTTTCAACGACATAATTACTCTGTAGCTGTTTAGTTTGACGATAAAGAACCTTGAGCCTTGAAGTCGTATAAATGAAGTTTTTTTTCCTGTTTGTCTCATCAGGACATAGTGGACACGCATCCTGGACTCACCTTTCTGAAAGATGCGCCTGAATTCCATTCCCGCTACATAACAACGGTAAATGGCATGAAAACATCAGATACACTTTTGTTTCATTTGATTACTTTCGTGTATTTCAATCTGACAATAGGACTACTAACATCAACATTGTATCAGTCCGCTGTGGTGGGTATTATCGAGCAACATCTTGATTATTCAAGTATTATTCTTTTTTTTAAAACATGTATTTATTGATTTTTTTTACATTTTTCACATTACACACACACACAACCGAACATTCCCCAACATTAGACAGATGGCAGATTACAAAATAATGCTACAAAATAAATAAAATAAAAAAATAAAAAGTGTGCAGTTACTAGAAATCAGTTTAAAGCACAGACCAAGAATATAATTACATTAGTAAATTAACAAATTCAACAAAAACATTTAGAGTTTTAATGTACTTCTCATTTATTATTTCCATTCGATTCTAATTCTACTTCTGTCCTTTAAAGTTTTAAAATATACCTTTTGAATCCATTCAACATGTGTGACCGCTTAAGTTACTAGATGCATTATAAATCACTTATTTTACAGACGTTTCATACTCAACATTCCACGAAGATATAAAATATGATGTATTGTACCGTCAAAAAAAAGATAAAACCATCGCTGCACTGTGCAAAGCATCGAATCAAAACCATCAGTATCAAATATCTGTGACATCTCAGAATGTAGTGTGTGTGTGTGTGTGTGTGTGTGTGTGTGTGTGTGTGTGTGTGTGTGTGTGTGTGTGTGTGTGTGTGTGTGTGTGTGTGTGTGTGTGTGTGTGTGTGTGTGTGTGTGTGTGTGTGTGTGTGTGTGTGTGTGTGTGTGTGTGTGTGTGTGTGTGTGTGTGTGTGTGTGTGTGGGTACAGCGCAAAAAAAAGGTGCTTTAGAAGAGAAAGGTTTGCTGAGTATAAGTGCAGAGATGCAGAGGATCGTCACGGAAACACTGAAGCCCCCCACCCCCCCAAAGGGGCCCCGACCCTCCACATGCCCATATTAAGACACTTCCTTCAGTTTAGGCCAGCTGACTGGTGGGAAGTAGTGGAGTACAAATACTTTGTTACTGTACTTAAGTACATTTTTCTGGTATCAGTACTTTACTCTGGACTTTTTACTTTCTACTTCGTACATTTTCCAAACCGGTTTGTTCCTTTAGTTTGAATGTGTGTTTGGTGGCGTGATCATTATTATTTAGAGTCATTGCGTGCCTATTGATTTGAACACGATCCGTGTATCCATCATTTCCTGGTCTTCTCACCATGGAAACATTCATTAGCTAACAATGAGATTATTGTTCTATTAATATGAAGGGAGGTCAGGTACTCTTTAAAACAGCTGCTAGTTATGGGTACTTTTTACTTAAGTACATTTCAAAGCCCATACTTCGTTACTTTTACTTGAGTAAAGAAGTTTAGTCAGTACTTCTACTTATACCAGAGTATTTTTAAACACGAGTATCTGTACTTCTACTTGAGTAAAGGATGTGTGTACTCTTGCCATCTCCCATGACACATTAGTAGCCCTGGGGGGCCAGTCCATGTCCCTGGAAATGGGTGTTAATCCGCTCTTTACTAAGCCGAAGTGTTGTGTTTCAGGGCAGAGAACACGGCCCCCCTCGTTTCCATGGTATGCTAAAGACCTGTCTGACTCGTATTGTGAATGAGGACAAGAATATCAGTTGTAGATTGAATTGTGGGTAGGTCTTCCTCATGGAAAGATGAGGCCTACGGTTAAAACAGCCGGATGACGAGGCCTGGAAAGATCCCATGTGAGTTTCCAGCTATTTTATAGAGTCTGTCCAGCCTGACAGCTCCGGGTCAGAGTCAGACCTTTCGTTCTCGATCCATTTTTAGACCCCCATTAGCCAAAAAAAAAAAAAAAAACACATTTCACAGTCTCTCCACTCTCTCAGCTATTCAAATATCTTAAGCTTTATATTTTGACTGAAAATGTCAAACTGTTTTGGCGTGTGTTTTTATCTCTTGATTTCTATTCTTATTTATTATGTATGAATGCTGCACTATTTCTTAATGCTCTTACTGTCTTTCAGTTTTGTAAGGCACTTTGAATTACCTTGTTTTGAAACGTGCTATATAAATAAACTTGCCTTAGCCTAATCTTTTAGGACAAAAGCAGTCATGGAAACAGTCGAGGCAAATATCTGACTATGTATAATGCTATATTTGGTACATGGTTTGATTTCGTGTCTTTTAGTGCTTTCTATCAAACTGATATCTTTACCCTCTGCTAATCATAGCCTCTTTTGACACTCTCTTATCCCAGGTGATCCAGCGGATATTCTACGTGGTGAACCGTTCGTGGACGGGTCGTATGACCATGATGGAGCTGCGCAGGAGTAACTTCCTGCAGACCTTGGCCCTGCTGGAGGAGGAGGACGACATCAACCAGATCACAGACTACTTCTCCTACGAACACTTCTACGTTATCTACTGCAAGTTCTGGGAGCTGGACACTGACCATGACCTCTACATCGACCCCAAAGACCTAGCCAGATACAACGAACACAGTAAGGACCACTCAAAGAGTCCCGACTGGAACACATCCAGACCATACACATCTGCAAATGTTTAAACTATATCAAGAAAGAATCCAGGCCTTAAAATCAAAATAGATATGTATAGGATGTATAGATTATAAAGAGGCAGATTTGTTATTTATGTTATGGCTATATAAAAACATTTTGGCCAGTAAATAATCAGAAAGACACTGTTTTGGACATTCCCTTGCGTATCTTCCACTTGCTCAGCTCTGACTAGCTAATGTAAAAACGGCCGCTGTTTGTCTCAGACTCACCGCTCTCTGATGTGGAATGCATTACACCGTTAACTACGTTAAATGACCACTTAGCCACATTTAAATTAACTTACTCAGTACTTACGCAAGTGGTTGAACTGTATGCTCTGTGTTTAACAACAGTTTCCATTTGTTTCTGAGTCTTCTAACAAAATTACATTTGCTTACTTTTCTCATTCTCTCCTGTGACAGCATCCTCAAACAGAATCATTGAAAGATTGTTTTCGGGGGCAGTCACTCGGTAAGTGGAAACACAGACATGAACAAACACAGTGGAGTTGATTACTTCACCATGATGGCAGTGTTGAATGTGTCTCTGTTGTTTCCAGGGGTAACGCTGTGCAGAGGGAAGGCAGGATGAGCTACGCTGAGTTCGTCTGGTTCCTCATGTCGGAAGAAGACAAGAAAAATCCCACCAGGTGATTTACAATCGTTCGGTCCTGCGTGATTTAGCATCTGTCAGAGCAGTTACTCCCCCCGCGTGTGTCTAATAAACATCTAGAATCCCAGGTGTGTAATTCATTGTGCGTTTGTTGTTTCTCCCCTCCAGTATAGAGTACTGGTACCGCTGCATGGATGTGGATGGCGATGGTGTTCTGTCCATGTTTGAGTTGGAGTATTTCTATGAGGAACAGTGTGAGAGGATGGAGAGGATGGGCATCGAACCGCTGCCCTTCCAGGATTTGCTGTGCCAGATGCTCGACCTGGTCAAACCTGAGAGTTCAGGTTAGCGTCAACACTCACTCTTTTTAAGAAAGTGGCATCTTGCTTCTCACCCTTGCTTTCCAAACTTCACACCTACTGTACGTCTGTTTGTGTATCTGTTGTTTTTCTCCAGGTAAGATAACCCTTGGTGACTTGAAGCGCTGTCGGATGGCCCACATATTCTTCGACACCTTCTTCAACCTGGAGAAATACCTGGACCACGAACAAAGAGACCCATTTGCTGTGCAAAAGGTGAGCATTCGCATCTGTATGTGTCATATACAGCCAAATTGCAGGAGCTATCAATTTGAAGGGGAATACAGGATTTTGATTTCCTTCCTGCAAAAGAGAAAATCGTTTTTTTTATAATTTTGTATTTTTTTTTTAATACAATAGACTGCTTTGACTGATTTACTCCCATTATATCTCCATTCATATCACTACTGGACACATGGGCTACAGGGTTTTGATACATCCACATTCCCAGGTTTCGTTTTGTATTGCCATGAAGTAACTATTCTTTTTGTGCTTTTTCTTGTGTGTTATCATATCTTGTAAAATAAACGATGAACTCCTCTCTTTCCTGTAAAACACTGATAGTTGCTGTGTATGTGTTGTTTCAGGACGTTGATAGTGAAGGTCCAGAGCCATCGGATTGGGACAAATATGCCTCAGAAGAGTATGAGATCCTGGTGGCAGAGGAGAATGCAAACGAGCAGCTTCACGAAGGGTACGAGACACACACACACACACACACACACGCACACACACGCACACACACACACACACACACACACACACACACACACACACACACACACACACACACACACACACACACACACACACACATACCATGCATACCCTAACCAATTATTCACCCTAAAATGTATGATTCCCCTTATGGGGACCTCCATTTTGTCCCCATAAGGGAAGCCAGTCCCCAAACGTGACTGTGTAAACAGATTTAGGTCCCCACAAGGATAGCAATGCTAGGCCACACACACACACACACACACACACACACACACACACACACACACACACACACACACACACACACACACACACACAACTCACCTTTTCTATCTTGCCTTCAACTCCTAATCCACTAACCCCTCGCCCTTATTCCACCTAGCTTAGCACTTTTTACTTTTGTTGTTATTTTGTTTTACTTGCTTGTAAGCACTTTGAGCACCAGGAAAAGCGCTTTAGAAATGTAATGTATTATTATTATACATGCCTATGTGCATCTCCAAGTATTGAAATACACAATATGGTATCTGAAGATGAGTTTGTTTGTCAGGACAGTTAAACTATAATCCAAATTAACCAGATTTGCTGTGTGTTGTGTTTTCAGGTCTTTTGATGATGACTATGAGTCCGAGGAGCTTCAAGTCTCAGGAGAGATTGGGAATAAAATGGAGAAACTGGTCATTTCCGACCTGTCAGCATAAAACTCTTCCCAGGATTCTTGGGTATTTTTCCTGGAAAAAAAATGGATTGAAGTTCCCTTCAGAGTGGAGCACCAAAAGATGCATGGACATAAAGACAGAGGGAAACATCTGTCTCTCGATGACTCTGGAGCCTCCTCAGAGCGGACTCATCGTTTTTCGTGTGTTTGTGTGTGACCGTAAACCAGTACTGTTCTGTGTCTGGTGCAATATCACTTCTGTATTTATACAGAGAACTGTTTCACTGCCTCGTGCTCTTTGATCCGTCCGAGAGAACAAAGCGAAAGATGGTGGGGAGAAATGTACTATAAGCTCTTAAAGTAATCAAGATAAAATAATCTCTGTGTACTTATAATGTAAATGTGAATTTTTATACAGACAATCCTGCCAAAAGACAATCATCTGAAGGTAGACAGACGGAGACCTAGTTACACAAACAGTGTCCTAGTTATAGGATAAATATTGAGACAGAAATGGACAATTATTGTGATAGGAACTGAAAAAGAGCATTCATCTGCTCAATAATGAGACATCCAGACAGACACTGCCATCAGTAACCTGCTGCCCGCACAGCATGTCACTGTGCTCCTTGTTAAAGGAAGTTGTTAAACCTCCAGTCCCTTCAGGAAGGAATCATGTAACAGTATTGCTGATTGTAACAGCACCTCTCTGTGGCCAGTCTGTGTCACTGCAGGACATCACACTCACTCGGTGCATAAGGGCTGGCCAATTTTTCCAAGAGAGGGAGTTCAGTTTGAGCTGCTCTATTATTAGTGCAGCACTATAAGCGCTCCACCTCTGGACTCCCTTTGCAATTATTTTTAAACCCTAGAAAAAAAGTGTCTGACCACAGTCAGGCCACAGTGAGACATATGCACATAAAATGATGCGTGTTGACAAACATATCAAACTCTCTGGTAGAGTTTCCCACACATTTCCACCTGTAACCTTTGCAATAATGCAATAGCATAGGAGATGTGAGCTGTTCCTGTCACTCATGCAATTATTCAGCACACAGTGTTTTTCTCCCTTCCTTGTTGATTATGTACAGTACCTGGTTATTACGTTGATCTGTTTCTGAAATTGATGCCAACATTTTTATTTGTTCCGCTTAAACATCTCTTTGTCATGAAACGTTTGATAATGAAACTTTTTTTACACACCACTGCCTTTTTAAAGGGACACATCCCCCAAACAATGGCTATTCTCACACCTTAGGTATTATAGCCTGCAGATAGTTTTGGTTTGATTTGCAAAAGTGTTAGGAATCTTTGCGATTTCACCTCAACCATATTGCAGTGCAAATAAGGGGAATTTAGTTATATTTAAGCTTCTTCATTTTTCTTGGCTTTTTGCAACAGCGTCATTTTTTAATTGTTATTGTATTTGCAGAAATCTCAGAGATGGATACATTACAATTCAATCAAATCAGAACTGTTCACATACATAGATATACTTAGTTAAATGTAGCTTTTTAATTTGAATAAAACGACCCTTTATCTCTATCACTCCCAGAGACAGCTGCATGTGAACACTGCCCTTACTGTAATAGCTAGCAGTGTGTGTGCTCGGAAATCATGATACAGGGGTGTGTTCTAGGAGCGTGTGATGTGTAGCTCTCAGTTTTCGGGCTGATAATACGTCATAGTTGTTGCCATTGGATGTGGTTCCCAGGGTCAGAGTGTGTGTGCACGCTAGCATAACTCTTTAATTAGGAAAGGGACAGCTTTGGTCCTCAATGGCTTCAAATTCACTGCCATATACCTCCTTCACAGACATTTACTGTACACACACACACACAGACAGACAGACAGACAGACACACAGACAGACACACAGACAGACACACAGACAGACAGACAGACAGACAGACAGACAGACAGACAGACAGACAGACAGACAGACAGACAGACAGACAGACAGACAGACAGACAGACAGACAGACAGACAGACAGACAGACAGACAGACTTTAGTTGCTATCAAAAGGGAGAACGCGAGTGGATGCTGTAAGGACCCTAAGTTGACCCTTGATGCTCTATTGCCATTGTAAATGTGCCTGACTGTGTATTAAATATATTATTATAATAATAACTAATGATAAGCCATTATAGATATAACGGCTGCAATTTGTTGTTGTATTTTGATGGTTTGTATTGCTGTGCCACTGTGTGGCTCGGGATAAGGGGGGTAAATTATGATGGATGGATGTTTGTATGTTTGTGTGTTCGATGCACGGTGGATATCATCAGAAGAAATTGAGGATCTGACAATCACAACATATGAGACACATCTCACGTGGAGACCTCTGGGACTGATGCTTTTTCTCGCTGTGGCGACACACACACACACACTCACACACTCCCAGGGAGACCAGCTGATGGAGACAGTGTTTGAGAAGAACTGTTGAAGGCATTGGGACTCCGATTGTGTCATGATGCAGCATCAAGCCGGGAGAAAAGCCATGCAAAACTTTTACTTTGAAATTAAATCTCTACTTTGATCTGTAGACGGAAGACTTTTATTTTGATGTACTTCCTCTGTGCAGAGGAGACTTTAGTAGGCTGAGACGTGTTCAAATACTGATGATTATTGTATTGGCATGGCTTTCTTTCTTTCTTTCTTTTGTTCTTTTTTCCTTACCAACGCCCTTCTCTTCTTTCCCTTTTCTTTGCCCAGCGCTGTCATTTGTTGCTTTTTTTGAAGTTTAAATAAAAATATGTTTCAAGAATAATAACTCTCCTTGAAGGTTTTTTACGGTTGCCTACGTACAACCCCCTCCTTTCCCCTCAGACACACAAACAAGTCACACACACACGTTCGTCATCCAGCCCTCCTTGTGTACACACACAGTGTACAATAAGTGTGTTTGTCTGCACTGAGGCTCAGTAGAGTGTGCTTTACAGCCTTTTAAAGTTCTGAGTGTCTGGCGTTCTGACCTTCTACCTGAAGGCTGATTTATTTGGCATCCATATCAAGAGCTTCAAACTAGAACATGATATCCTCTTTCAAAAACGTTTAAATTGATACTGTTAACACTTCAAGGTTGGTGAGGTTTTTAGAGTTTGTTTCTGTCCTCAAGTACAAGGGGTGATTAGCTCATTTCATCAAGGGTACTCAACACTCATGTCTTGGACTGCTACTGGCATACCTGACGTCAGCAGCTCTGTACCGAATCGCTTGCGTCACTGTTGTCATGAGAAACATTGGACCAAAACAGGAAGTCCTGGATTTTCTTTGTCTCATAGATAGTTTTGTCAATGTAATTTGGTACAATTCATTTGTGGGGCTTTTCAAGTGGACCCTTCTGGTACTACTAAGTGGGATGACTTCTTGACCAGTATCATCATCCTCATCCTTCCCCTCTTTAGTAGAATATCATCTGTGTCCTCAACTATAGCAACTATAATCAGGCAACTTTTAATGTCTCTACCAATCTATGTTGTAGATATTGAGATACTTTACAGGGTAACTTTAACATTTGACTTTCTGGAGGCAATACAGGAGATATAAGAGAATCGGATAAAAATCAGTACCACATTTCATGGCAAAGTGTCCAGTAGTTGTTCAGGTATTTACTGACATGTTCATCCTTAAAGCCATGACACTAACATGTAGGGATGTAACGAATATCGCGATTTGACGGTAAATAAATGTCTCAATACCGTCGTGAGACTGACCAAATCTACCGTGATTTAAAAAAAAAAGATTTAAATATATTTTTTAAACTTTATTTAACCAGATGGTCCCATTGACATGATCGATCTCTTTTTCAAGGGAGACCTGTCCAACATGGCAGCAAGTAGGTTACAACATGAACATAAAACAACAGATAACACAAAAGGACATGGTATTTACAAGGCTACATGTACATACCTAGAGACAATGACAAGTACCAACAGTATATTTATATCTCGCCCTGTCACTAAGCCTCACCTTCTTGGCAAACACTGTATTGTTTTTGAAGTGGTGGAGAGACAATGCACAGTTTTATCCACTGCTGTCACCCATGGCCAAAGCATATCTCTCTGTCCCAGCAACATCAGTACCAAGCAAGAGAGTTTTTTCCACAGCAGGGGATATTGTAAACGCCCAAACATCCCAGCTTCTACCTGGAAATGCTCATATTCCTAAAAGATAACCTTGATGATGCTGAGTGAGTGAGTTAGAGTTGGGTTACTTGAAAAACTAAAGTGAAACTTGATTTATTCTATTGCAGGTCTGATTATTATATTGTTGACACTTTAAAATACTACTATCCTACTAAAATGCTGTACAAATCAGAATTTTTTTTTTTATCACGATATTATCGTACCGCCAGTCTTTGATATCGTTACATCCCTACATGGCTGAAGGCTAGGCCTCTACATCAAGACATTTTTAGTCTTTAACGTTATTCTCAAAGTAAAATTAAGTTCATATTTGAAGTTTGTGTCTCTACTGGGACGTGTCTCCATGCTTTAATGTTCAAAAAGCTCTTTATTTCTCTCATACAGCCTGTGCTGCAGCACCTCTTTTCACCCTCTGTCTGAAACCAGAGCCCAGTCTGCTCTGATTGGTTAGCTGGCCGGCTCTGTTGTGATTGGTCAACCGTGTAGAGATGTCTTTTAGCACATCATGTACGATGTGATGCAAGTAGCTCTTGGCCATTTTGATTTATTCAAAGTAGCTCTCAGATGAAGAAAGGTTGGAGACCCCTGCTCTAAGTGATGATGTCACGCACTAGCCATGAACAGTCCGTCCCATAGACAACCATTATAACATCTAAAACGGGCTGAACATTTACCAAAACTTAAACTGTGATATGTCAAAAACTGTAAAAGATATAAAAAGTCTGAATACAAATTTAATAGCTGAACGTCTTGTGACCGTTTTGAAGTTAGAATGAAGTCTCTAGCTGAAAGTACGTGGAAGGAGTATCATTTTGCACACGGTGAAGTGAAAAGAGGATTTTAAGAGTGTTGGAGTGCTAGCCAATAGAAGCGCGAGTCTTACAGTATATAGTGATGTCACTATGTTACAAAAGTAAACAAAGGAGTCCAATCGAGGCGTTTCAGGCAGGAGGGGAGTGTGTGTGTGTGTGGAGAGAAACTCCCTCTGGAGGGAACACAGGGATTTCATCCTTTGAAGACCATTTATATGTGTGGCGGTGTGGTGCGGCTAGGTGTTAGAAGTCGGTTGCTGACAACGCCACCTGGGGGAGTTTCGCCCCCCGGAAATTATAAAAACTAGGTCTAATACTGATAAGGACAATCAGGTTAGTTTTACAACCCGGGCAGAGACAG